>NW_028318466.1:0-215000 GCF_062004578.1 Staurois parvus | reverse complement strand
AAGAATCACACGCAAACAGGCATTAAAGGACAAGCATGAGCACATTAAAAAACAAACTTTTATACTCACCTCACTGCTGCAACATCAGTCCAGTCCTGAAGCTCTCCCCAGCTGGCTCTAAACCCGAGAACTGAGTGAGGACATGACCACTGATTACTTAGTTCCCAGTTCGCTCTGAGCAGAGAGTAGTAACTGAGAAAGCAGCACACTGAGAGGCTCAGCCAGCTGTTGGTCAGACATCTGGGTGGATCCTGACATTATTGTCAGGTTACATCCAGAGACTGAAGCAGCTCTGTGAGATCAGCCGACAGCGGACTTTTACGCGCTGTCAGCTGATTCTGAGTAACAGAAGGGCACAACTAAGTGCATTACTGTGATCCGGAAGAGAAATATGGCCAAAACTTTTTTGGCTTTACTTCTTTTCTGGATCACAGGAATGCATTTAGCTGTGCTCTTCTGATGTCATGTCTTTTAACTTTTTTTTATTTAAAGTGTAGCTCCAGTCTCAAAAACTGTAGCTGCTGACTGCTGCATCTAACCTATCAGGGACGGACTGACTATTTGGAAACTTGGGCACTGCCCGAGGGCCCGAGGTCAGTAGGGGGCCCCATGAGATGCCCCTGGTACCTTTTTCATAGGCTTTTTTGAGTTTGGGCAAGGACAATGATGCCCGGGGGCCCCATGAGTTGTCAGTCCGCCCCTGTGTCCTATGCTCCAGTTGTGTGCTCATCAAATCCGGGTTCACTAGCCATCCTGTGTCCCCAGCTACGGCATCTTAAGTGTAGGCACCCGGCTGTGACGGCTTGCTGATTCATAATCGGGTGCCCACTCTGCATGCGAGAGCAGCACTGCACATTGTGAATGGTCTTGCAGTCTTCATGGATCTGTTATGTGTCCCAGAAGACTGCAAGGGGGAGGGTGGGGAGGAGAAGCAAAAGTGGGAGTGGGTACCTGTCAAAATCGTGTACCTGCTCCCCAAAGGTGCCAATCCTTAGTGGGGGACGAGGCCTTAAAGCGGAACTTCCCCTTTTGGGTGGAGCTCCACTTTAACTATACTATAAAGAAATATGATTGACTTCTTTGGCTTGCTGAACTTTTTAGATGTAGACACTGATCTTTTCACTGCCTTACAAAATTAGGGTTTACCCAAAATGGTCCAGAGATGTTGGTCAAAGGACACATAGCAAGAGGAAAAAAAATGTTGCATGTATTTTAGTGCTGCCATATGCTTCTGCCCTAGGCATAGGCCAACTAGTAGATTAGCATATAAAGCCCTAGGGAATCCAGAGCAAAAATTGGTACTGGGATCCATTCCTACCTTGGCTCATAATTGATTAGAACAGAGTAGGAAGCTAGCTATCTCATCGTATTCAATTGTTCCTCAATTACTAATCAGAGCAGCTTGGCTTCTGCCAAAATGAGCATTTTTCATCTAATGCACTGCTAGAACTGTGAAGATTGTATGGGCTATGATTTGAAATTAGCTTTCCATTTGGCTTCATGGCTACTAGCAATCACAGTCAGGATTCTTTCATGATTTATGCTGCACCTCCTATACACCTTGCAGAGAGAACTACTGCCTGGAGCAAAAGGTAAAAAATAAAGGTATTTAGTAAAATGGCACTTAGGGGGTTTAAAATAGATGTCACTAATGAAAGGTATGAACTTTTCACTGTAAATACAAAAACCTATCAAACAGCCCTCCCTATGCTATATATCAATTGTGCCCCAGGCAGACTTTTTCTCTGCCTGCATGTTGTTCAAGCACTACTAAACAGCTACAAATTTCTTTTGGTTGGCTCCAGAATAAACTTTAGACGTCTTGGTGATATCAATGACTGCAAGAAAAAGTATACCAGATTCGAGAATCTGTTCAATAAAGATAGCAACCAATAAAAAAATTGTTTGACCAGCCTGCATCTATATGGGAAAACTGCACAATGACATCCCCACAATGATGTACTAGGATTACTGCACTTGAGCATGATAGCGAGCATATACCGTATTAATTTAGCTAAACAAATTTCTGCTCACAAACTAACCCTTTCATTTTCTTCATGGAAAAAACTGAACTGAATTACTTAATACCAGATTTCATGTCAGAGCTGTATACTGTATATAAACAGCCGCGGGAAGTAAATGAAAACATGCATTTTTCTCTGATGCATTCTAAAAAAAAAAAAGGTACGTGTTCTTTTCAATAGTAAGCTCAGGAAATATGTGTAATAATAAATAAGAGTATAATTGCCGGGCCAGGAAATATACACTTCATTAGATGCTGAGAAAATGCGCTACAATAAGAAAATAGCTAGTTTGATGAACAAATGGATCTTCTCTGTGATACAAAAATTATGTAGGTTCATAGCAGCAATATGCAAGCAATCCTGAATTGCTCAGGCTTACAAGGAAATAAGTGCCAATATCAATTTCTTGGTAGTTTAGCTAGAGGCTTAACACCTTTTATGTTTGGCCCCAATTTAGTGCACATTTTATGACTTCAGTTTCTTCAGAAATTTGGTGAGACAAAGGAAGCAATTCAAGTAACACAGCAAAGAGAGATCTTCTAAAGGCAGGGTAGAACATCATGTGCCATGGGAAGCCCCCCCTTGAAGATATTCTGACATCCACGGAATCTGATAGTTTGATGGAATAGTCCCTGCCACAGCATAATAATAACATGACTTCCCCATAAGTACCAATATGAGGAGTTAGTGCAAGCCTCCCCAAGTACAACACCTTGTAATGACCCAAGCCTCTCTGAGTACAACAGCTTGTGATGGCCCAAGCCTCCCCAAGTACAACAGCTTGTGATGGCCCAGGCCTCCCCGAGTACAACACCTTGGGATGACCCAAGCCTCCCTGAGTACAACACCTTGTGATTGCCCAGGCCTCCTCGAGTACAACACTTTGTGATGGCCCAAGCCTCCCCAAGTAAACCACCTTGTAATGGTCCAAGCCTCCCTGAGTACAACAGCTTGTGATGGCCCAAGCCTCCCCAAGTACAACAGCTTGTGATGGCCCAGGCCTCCCCGAGTACAACACCTTGGGATGACCCAAGCCTCCCTGAGTACAACACCTTGTGATTGCCCAGGCCTCCTCGAGTACAACACTTTGTGATGGCCCAAGCCTCCCCAAGTAAACCACCTTGTAATGGTCCAAGCCTCCCTGAGTACAACAGCTTGTGATGGCCCAAGCCTCCCCAAGTACAACAGCTTGTGATGGCCCAGGCCTCCCCGAGTACAACACCTTGGGATGACCCAAGCCTCCCTGAGTACAACACCTTGTGATTGCCCAGGCCTCCTCGAGTACAACACTTTGTGATGGCCCAAGCCTCCCCAAGTAAACCACCTTGTAATGGTCCAAGCCTCCCTGAGTATAACACCTTGTGATGGCCCAAGCCTCCCTGAGTACAACAACTTTTGGTGGCCCAAGCCTCCCCAAGTATAACACCTTGTGATGGCCCAGGCCTCCCCAAGTAAAACACCTTGTGATGACCCAAGCCTTCTCGAGTACAACACTTTGTGATGGCCCAGGCCTCCTGGAGTACAACACTTTGTGATGGCCCAAGCCTACCTGAGCAAAACACCTTGTGAAGACCCAAGCCTCCTTGAGTACAACACTTTGTGATGGCCCAAGCCTCCCCAAATATAACACCTTCTGATGGCCCAAGCCTCCCCGAGTATAACACTTTGTGATGGCCTAAGCCTCCCTGAGTACAAAAACTTATGGTGGCCCAAGCCTCCCTTAGTACAACACCTTGTGGTAAGTATAAGTATATATACCCTTTTGCTGTGCTCAACATATATATCCTCCAAAAATTATTAGTGAAAGTCCATAAAGTCCCAGTCATATTCAAAAATTAACACCAAGGGGTTTATTTACTAAAGCTGGAGAGTCCAAAATCAGACTCCCTTCTGCATAGAAACCAATCAGCTTCCAGGTTTCATTGCCAAAGCTTCATTGAACAAGCTGAGGTTAGAAGCTGATTGGTTTCTATGCAGAAGGGAGTCTGATTTTGGACTCTCCAGCTTTAGTAAATAAACCCCCAAGTGTCCATAAATAATCAAGTTACTCAAAAATTCTGATCCAAAAAGAAAAATTCATAAATCCTTCTGCCGAGCCCACCGAATGGCTCAAAAGAAGGTGTTAACCTCAAAACAAGAAAAACTCAATAGTGCATTACCCTTGATTAAAATAAATCGTAAATAATGTAGCATATCACTCCAAATAGAAACGTGCCCACATACGTGATTGTGAACACTTGTGGAAAACAGTGATAGTGTAACACACCGTGAATCAATGTTTCTATGCAAATATACTTTCCCGTGGCATTCAGTGTGCACTTCTAAAGTGTCTGAATTAAATACCCTTACCAAATAAGTAATAAAGCACACTTTACTCCAGCAGAGGGTATATGTAGCATTGTCTACATGGATGCCTTCAAAACCTCAGTGCATATACTCCATTGTACCTATCTGGAGTGATTAGTGCGCATATGTTACATTATTTATGATTTATTTCAATCAAGGGTAATGCACTATTGAGTTTTTCTGGTTTCGAGGTTTACGCCTTCTTTAGAGCCATTCGGAGGGCTCGGCAGAAAGATTTATTTTTGAATAAGACTGGGACTTTATGGACTTGCACTAATAATTTTTGCAGGATATATATGTTGAGCACAGCAAAAGGGTTTATATATTTATTTTACTTTCAAGGGTGAAAGGAAGACCTTTTATAGGCTTACGGGTGTAAGAATTATAGTTTGGGATACTGAATTTAATTAACACCTTGTGATGGCCTAAGCCTCCTCGAGTACAACACCTTGTGATAGCCCAAGCTTCCCTGAGTACAACACCTTGTGATAGGCCAAGCTTCCCTGAGTACAACACCTTGTGATAGCTCAAGCCTCCCCAGTACAACACCTTGTGAAGGCCTAAGACTCCCCAGTAAAATACCTTGTGATGGCTCAAGCCTCCCTGAGTATAACACCTTGTGATAGCCCAAGCCTCCCGAGTACACCTTGTTGAAGGCCCAAGACTCCCCAGTAAAACACTATGTAATGGCCTAGGCCTTCCTGAGTACAACATGTTATGATGGCCAACTGATTAAGTGTAGGTCATTGTAGCTCTGGCTTTGTGCAGATTTGGACCCACATGTAACTTAACGCTCTGCAACTGACCCCATATGTATGCAAAAATAAATAATTTCATATCTATTTTCACTTTAACTACCATGAGGAGGATCACAGTCACCTGCTTTGTAATATCAGGGTGGTTTTTAGTACAGCAGTCTTAAAAATAGAGATGTAAGGTGTATGCTGCAAACTTTGGCATACAAATTTTATGGGTATAGAGGCTTTATCATTCATATCACATACTTAACTGGCCAGGGGTCAGAAAACCTTTTCACACACTGTAATGACAGAAGGTTGCCATGGCTTTGAGCTCTCGGAGGAGCTTAGATCCTTGTTCTTTATTGTAAAGTATATGGACAATGAACAAAATTACATTTTTTTTTTAATTCTGCACAGAGCTATTTGTGAAAACAGTTGGGTATCTGACTGGTACAGCTAAGGCATGGACTGATTGATAGAAGGGAAATAGTTGTATTCTATAGAGATATGTAGATTGACCCATGTAAACCAGAGTCTGTAGTGAATTTTGCCAATGTGTTTCACCAATGATTTCCATTTGCTCATTAAACTGGTAAAATGTTAATTAAAGTTAATTTCTGGCATGCTTGTGCCCCTGCGTAGTCATGCAGTCAGTTGGGATCCTGCTATTAAGACAGCAGGAGGTTATGGGGAAGGAATCATTATCCTATCCTATTATTAGGAGTTGCCTAATAAGGCCCTGCCAAGGTGGTGCTCTGCTGTGCAAGCTCTGCAAATAATGAACTAGTAATTGGTCCTTTTGTTACAGTTCACTTGTACTCAAATCCCCATTGCAGCTCATCCCTTACACTTTGTTTTGGGACTAGATTTTAAGGTGATGGAATATCTGAGATATATAAGAAGCTAATTGGTGGTTTAACTTGCTGACATAAAACCAGGGCTTTTTTCAGAGAATAGGTGCAGGAACTCAGCCACACCCTCCTTCCCATCAAACCACATCAGCCGGTTGGTGTGGCCAAATTGTACACAGTGGGGGATCTTAAAAGGGGAATTAAATATGTAGAGAGTGTGGAGTTCAGTGATGAGCTATGCACAGGGTGCAAAGTTCCAGGGATGCATTGTGTACAGCTTGTGGAGTTCAGGAGTATGTTACAGAGTGCAGAGTTCAGGCATTTGGTACGCACAGAGTGCAGAGTTCAGGAGTATGTTACAAACAGATTGCAGGGTTCAGGGAAAAGCTACATGCATAGCCCATAGTCTTTACAAGTTATGAAGCAGAGAGCTGTAAATATTAACAGGGCATATCAATACTTTTCATTGGAAATGATAGAATATATGGCAGCCATGATTAATACTAGTAGACCAGTTTAACCTAGTATAGTTAGGTTGTTAGGCTAAATGTAGTTTTTGGCCTCACTGTAGTCAGTGGAGCAAAGATCTATTGTTTTTGTCTGGTGAGGGTTTCCTAGGATGGGTGATTGATTTTTCCTACCTGCTTCTGGGAGCAGCTTCAAGAATATAGGGCAGGGAGAGTCAGATATCCAGTTATGAATATTTATCATGCCTCAGTCAATCCCTGGATCAGGGCATCCAGAAAGTGGCTAGGGAGGTGATAAATGTGTGGGAGGCCTTTTAAGGGTGTTTTTCCTCTGCTAGGAGGGTTTCAGTTCTCCTGGGGCTGCTGCCCCTGGGAGTCAGCTATACTGAGACTAGAAATGCTGCTTGGGCCTCAGCAGGAGGTAGGCTGAGAGCCTGGAGAAGAATGCTAAGTGATTTTGCTGGAGGACAGTGGTCTGAAGTCCTGGTCTGGAGAAGTATCTCCCTCACTGAGGAACTACCTATGTAAGCTGGATGGCAATCAGTTCCTGGGACATTGCGAGTAAAACCTACTATGGCTATTTCATGTGTGTCTGCAACTGTAAGGATTTGTGCTAGAACTTTGTCCTACTTTTGTTCGTTTGGAGTATCCTAAACCCCTGAACCCCTCTTCTGTTTCAAGTAACTCAGCAATAAATTTGAAACAGATATTCCCTAGACTGAGCCTGTGTTGTCAGTGTGCATGGAGCTGTGCTTGTGACTGGCTGCCTCTGTACTAGCAAGGGAGACCTGGGCCTATTTTCATCAACCTGCTCAATATGAGTGATCATTACTTTATGTCCTAAGTGACTACAAGGAGTTTGTTGTCTTTAGACAGACCCTACAGTGAGACATGAGGATCAGCAATGCAAAACAATTATGACTGCCAACTGTACATACAGTGTATCATTCCAACCTATTCCTAGAAAACTGGTTTCAAACCATTACCATACAATGATAACAATATTTACATTAATTTGATTTCTGTCAAATGGATATCTCAAATAAAATTATAACCTAGAATAAGTAAAACGTAATTAACAAACAGGTTTTATTTTTGTTAAAAATGTTAAAGCAGAATTCTAGGAAGGGAGATGTGACGATGGAAGTAGAACTAGGCAGTCCTTTTGTCCCCCAGCTTCTCATGAAGTGGGCGAGAGGTATTTCTATAAATACAGGGAGAGAAAGGTGTGAACTGTGCACATTAACAAAAAAAATACTTGCAAAGTAAGGCAGAAGAAATATGCTGGGCATATCCTAAGATTCCGATATTTTTTTCCCTAGACCTTCTCTATACTTGAGGAAAATTGCACTTCTAGCAATAATTTTTATCCTTCAGTGATGGATATTAGGTGTATATTATATAATGGACTAACAGCTCTTCATACATAATGCACAGAACACAAGGCTTGGATGGTAAATTTAAAAGCTTTTGTAATGCTTCAGTGAAATATGTTGTTTTTTAAAAAAAATGTTTCATCATGTATATAGAAAAGTGTATTTCTTTGCATCTAGGAGTGCATTCATGTGCAAATCCACTATCTGCAGCAAAGCCAATTAAAACAAATCAAGCCTTAAAATCCAGTTTGGATCGCAGTTTGTTTTGAATGCAATTCTTGACCATCAACTTGTAAAACCCTGCAGAAATATTGGGTGCAGGATGTTAAATGGGCACAAGATGGCAGCATTCTGCAACCCAGTTGGACAGACTCTGCCAGAGAAAACCTTTGTGGGACTTGTAGGCTGCTAGCAGGACTTCACTGTCTATGGTTGACATGACAAGCTACATTTCCCAGAGGAACTGGCTGATAGAAAGGGGCAGGTAAACACCAAAGCCCGGGAACTTGAAGGGGAGGTGGACAGTAAGGGCTGGAGAGGAAAACTATGTGGGACGCTGGAGGTGCGGGCTGGGCCAGAACCGCAGAGATAGAAAGAGAGAAGGAGGAAGGAAGAGCTGAAGACCGCTGACAGCTGGAGCAGATGGATGGAGTGCTGTCATCTGGAGTGATCTGTGTTTATCCGCTACCTGACTACAGCCATGGATCAGGTGAGAGGGCCCCCAAATTACCTAAACTACAAAAGAAATTGCTAAACTCAGTTACTCTTTTCTTAACTTAATATCCCCTATGCTACAAGTTACAAGTGTTATGGCCTAGATTGTTTGGCCCATCTAGGCTTGTGACCTACTAATCATTACACATCCTCAACATACTGAATCTCAAGAGACTATTACAACATCTGCACCCTGCTGCCTTTGTGCCTTAGATCTAGCTTACATCATTCACCAGGAAACCTTTCTATTCTACTACAGAAGTGTGTTCTGCCCCTCCCCCCTTTTTCTCCATCTCAGACAAATTCTATGGGTAAAGGGACACCATCCTAATTCAGTATCACTTAAGGGAGCAGTTTCTCCTACTTTATGTTCACCTTCTTTGGAGAACTCATACCCTTGCATGAGGAGAGATTTCAATCTTTATGTGCACCAACCAGGGCCCCATTAAGTGCTCAGAAGATTGAACATTGCAGTTTAAAGGGACATTGGTCCATCCTTTAACAGAGCTCTTCCTCTTTCAGAATTGAACCCAGCCACCTGAACCTGAGGGCCCAAAGTGAGCTTGTCCATCAATCTGATTGCTTCTCACTCTGCTCACTTGGGAGAAAACATGTCAGGGCTGAGGGTACTGTCTGAATTCTGAATTGCAGGACATATAAAAGAACTGATTTGAGCATGCTGCGTTGCAACCCTTTTAGTTTATTAATTATTAAGCACATAACTTCTTGCCATCTTAATGTGCTTAATTTTACCGTGCTAACCATTTGAATTAAAAAATAATCAAAGTGTCAGGTTACTCTAACTTGTGTGTGAGACTGTTAAATGGAAAAAGGCCAGAGGGTTCTCCCGGCCAAAGGCTTAGGTGGTGCCAGCAGGGGTTGGGATTCTAAAGCAGACTCAGGGAGACAGAGAACCCGAAAACAACTCAGCGGCCCTTACAAGGGTTGTGCTACAAACTGATTGGCCAGCTGTAATAAACTGGTAAGGCTATTCACACTTTCAAAGCTGCCATCTTAATAGTATAAATAATACTCTACTATTGTAAATCAGCAGAACAAAAGCCTACACAGCCAAAATCAAGAAAATCACTTCTGAGATACAGAGAGAACAAAAAAAATTTCCACTTTAACAAAAAAAAAAAAGCTGAAAAAAAATGCAAAACACAGGAAAACACAGCAAAAACGCTACAACTCTACCATACATATCAGTACAATGCTGTATACAGAGAAAACCAAAACATTGTTTTTAAAAAAAAAATTCCACACGCTTTTCTTTTTCTTTTTCTGCTGTATTAATAACACTTACTGTCACATAAGCTCATTAGAAATGTGTTCTCAACCAGACACAGCTCCTTTAAGTCAAGCTGTGCAATGCTGAGTACATATAGCGAAGAAAATGTGCAGTGCTGCTGTAAATTATCTGTCCTATTAACATGGTAGGATAATTTTTTTGAATATACATATTATTTCATTAGATTAGCAGTCTTCTGATTTCTTCTATAACTCAATAAAGGAATTTTAAACAAGGACATAGAGAAACGAAGTTCATGGATATCTATAACAGACACATTTACTTATATGCAGTGGTGAATGACCAGAAAAAAAGTGTCCCTAAAAATGTTTGTAAAATGTTGGTAACTATGCTGTGGCCGCATCAAGGTTCTTCACCTCTCTCTTTACCAACCAGGACACAGATGAAGGAATAACATCTAACAAGTGGATCTTACAAGCACCAGCAGATCTTGGCTACAACACTCTTGATCCTCTTATCCGTATCAGACATTCCCAATACAATACATGTCATAACAGGCAAGAGAAAACTCTCAAAGTGTAGTAAATTCCAACATTTATTTGTGTACAGCCATAAAACCAAGTAGAAAAACAAGCTTGCAAAAAGCACTTATGGTACATACCTTGAATCTGCTGCTCACCAGGAGACAGCAGCCATAGACGTCAGCATGCAGAACAGACTGCACCCAACATGTTTCGTCCAGCTGGACGTGAAAAGAGAACTAACCTCTTTACACCATCTAGAAAGTGATCCACTGCAGACCGCTTTTCAGAGGGGCAGTAAGAGATACTGCGTAAAAGGAGCCTTAGGGCTGCAAGTAATGTCATGTGGTCATTGACAGTTTTTTCTGGTATCTAATCTGAATGGGGAACTTATTCTTTAGACAATCTAATTATATTGTACATACATATGGCTGTATCTGTAAACTCTGGATGTTTTTTGAGCAAGCAAAATGTATACATTTTATAGCGTGTGGTCAAAACTGATGCACAATGACACTGCAAATGTATTGATGCTATAAACATAAGTCCTGGAATTCGTAAAGAGTGTCTTAGATACCCTTTAGAAATCTGTCTTGCAATAGTGTGACAAATGGTGGAACTTGAACAGTATGCCACCACTACAGGAAAGTCTGCCGCCACAATCCCCCACTTGTCTCATACACTCAGGTACTGGTTCTGTGTCATACAGTAAGGGCAAAGAAAAAGTCTACGCGTTTTGCTCTCTCAGTCCTCACTCATGACTCAAGACTAAAGAATAAACAATGAGATCTTGTGAAACACATTGACTTTTCCTCTATCCCTACTGTGTTATATAGCCATATTGGAGTGCTTTTAAATGTTACCAAAAAGACAGATATGTTCTGGAGTGCAGATGATCGTGCCTTTGGATCTTCCATTGCCTACAGCCAGATAAGCTGAACCAGTACCTGAGTGTATGAGACAAGTGGGGGATTGTGGCGGCAGACTTTCCTGTAGTGGTGGCATGCTGTTCAAGTTCCACATTTTTTGAAGCAATCCACTGAGCTGGCCGGAAACCAACTAATGAGGGAGTCTATTCCACATTTTCACAGCTCTTATTGTGAAGAAACCTTTCCATGTTTGGAGATTAAACTTCTTTTCCTCTAGACATAAAGAGTGCCCCCTTGTCCTCTGTGATGACCTCAGGGTGAATAGCTCTACACCGAGTTCACTATATGAACCACTGATGTATTTATACATGTTGATCATATCCCCCCTTAATCTCCTCTTCTCAAGAGAGAATAAATTCAGTTCCTCTAATCCTTCCTCATAGCCGAGCTCCTCCATGCCTCGTATCAGTTTGGTTGCCCTTCTCTGTACTTTCTCCAGTTCCAATGTTTTTTTTGTGAATTGGTGCCCAAAACTGAACTGCATATTCCAGATGAGGTCTTACTAATGATTTGTACAGGGGTAATATGATATCTCTCTCTCTCTGGAGTCTATACCTCTTTTAATACAAGAGAGGATTTTGTTTGCTTTAGAAAGCGCAGCTTGGCATTGCATGCCATTATTAAGCTTGTGATCTACCAGAAATCCCAGATCCTTCTCCACCATTGATTCCCCCAGTTGTACCCCCCCCCTAGTATGTATGATGCATGCATATTCTTAGCCCCCAAGTGCATAACCTTACATTTATCAACATTAAACCTCATTTGCCACATAGTTGCCCAATTAAACAGTGCATTGAGGTTGGCTTGTAAATTGAAGACATCCTGTAAGGACGTTATTCCACTGCACAGCTTCTGTGTAACTGGGGCCTTGTCAGTACTAACAGTGTTGCACATTTTTCATGAATTTGGCACAAGGCTTCTGACTAAATACACATTGCCAGAAATGTGTTGCAAATACATTATTGTATCATCCCCAGGATATTTTATACTGCCCATTTGATAACTGAGAGAATTATGATTTGTAAATGGGGAGGTCAGTACCCCATGTGATGTCCATTCATCGTCCAGTTAGTTTGGCAGTGTTCTATTCCATGTGCTAATATACTACATGTACAGTGTATGGGTAGCTTAAGCTTAGCTAACCCAATCAGGACAGGTTGGTATTTTCCTATCTTGTTATATACATTATATCCCAGGTTTGCTGAGCTGGTATGAACATTACGCTCTTTAGTAAATCATGCACTGCTCTGCAGAAAAAGGAGAAATAATGAAAATGTAAGCATTGTTAACAATTTTCTTTGTGAGCTAAAGTTTAAAAAACACAGAGTATGAGAACATTTCCAGAGCTACGTCTCAGCAAAGAGCGCAATGTAAATTTCCCATCACTGAGCACTAATTGCTAGTGACAAACGCGCAGACAGAGAGAGAGAGAGAGGGAGGGAGAGAGAGGGAGGGAGAGCAAGAGAGGCTTTGCTTCCCCAGCAGTGTGTGATCCCGAAGAGAGCTGAGACAAGCACGAATATCTGATTCACCTGGATCACACTCCGTTCTCCATCTCACACATCCCAAACTGTGATTCACTCCAGCCATGTGCATTTTCTATTTGTAGCTTCTGATCACACTACACTTAGATGACTTTAAAAAGGGAGGTGGGTGGTGTGAGATATGACACTATACTGTGAACAAATCTGACTTAGAAAACATATACAACTAGGATTTCTACTATACACTGCTAAATCTATATTATATTCTAATTCCAAATAGAATGACAACTATTATTTTAAACATATCTAGATGTCATATATCATTTATAATTTGTTATGTCTAAAGCTTACCACACACCTTACAGTTTGATTGTAGAATCTCCTTTATAGATGTATATATATATACACTGTATGTATATTTATGTAGAAATGTATATACAGTATATGTTTATACAGTGTGTACATCTATATGCATACTGTAGATATATATATAGATGTATGTAAAGATGCATAGATGTATGTATTGATGTATAAATGTGTATATAGATGTTTGTAAAGATGTATATACGTATAGATGTATGTAAAGATCTATAGATGTATATATGCATAGATGTATGTATTGATGTATAAATGTGTATATAGATGTATGCAAAGATGTATATATGTATAGATGTATTTATTAATGTATAAATGTGTATATAGATGTATGTAAAGAAGTATAGATGTATATATGCATAGATGTATGTATTGATGTATAAATGTGTATATACTGTAGATGTATGTAAAGATGTATATATGTATTTATTGATGTATAAATGTGTATATAGATGTATGTAAAGATGTATAGATGTATATATGCATAGATGTATGTATTGATGTATAAATGTGTATATAGATGAAAGATGTATGTATGTTCAGATGTATATATGTATAGATGTATGTAAAGATGTGTAGATGTATACATGTTTTTAAAGTTGTATAGATGTAAATATGTATAGATGTAATAGTGTGTGTGTATGTATATATATATATGTGTATACACGAATGTAAAGATGTATATACTGTATGTATAGATGTATGTAAAGATATATATATGTTCAAATAAAGTGCAGCGCTTAAAACATGTCAAACAAAAATCATATTGGACCAATAAATCAATGTGGAAAATAATTATTTGAAAAATAATTCATAATTGATCTCAAAATGTTCATAAGTGAAATATCAAATGGTGAGATCAAAGCAGGCCCTTGATGATGTGATTTATGATGAAACGCGTAGGGCGGAGCCACGCACACACACTATCACGCATGCGCGACAGACCGGTGGCCATCTTGGATGCTGGAAAGACTTGTTTTAGTGCTTGTACACGCTGATTTGTGTCTTTAAACACGTTAGTGCATTTTCTATTTCAATAAATTTTGGATATTTGAGAGTTTTACACTATGTGTAGAAATTGTTTATTACATGTTTAACGCCATGAGCTCTGGTCTCATATAGCTCATTTTGGAGTGGTTGCAGCCACCATATACAGGGAAATCGGCTTGGGAGGATTACCAGTTTTTTTCTTTGGGTGTTCAGAGGATGATTCTAACAGTCCATTTCCCTTGATGTCACCAATAGTATCTTATAAAAGCGTAGACTGACCACTCTTAGCAGGGGGTCACATATATTCCGGTAAGCCTGCCATGCAAGTGGTTGGTGTCACATTGGCTATCCTTGGAAATCTTCTTATCTTATCACGGCATTTGGGGACTGTTTTGCTTTGATCTCACCATTTGATATTTCACTTATGAACATTTTGAGATTAATTATTGATTATTTTTCAAATAATTATTTTCCACATTTTAATATGATTTTTGGTTTTCAATGTTTTAAGCGCTGCACTTTATTTAAACACTGCTTATGAGGTTCCTGGTATCAAGGTATGGTGTCCAGCTGATATTTATTGATGTTTATTTCTCTTAGCGCAGATTTTGGGCTATATTAAAGATATATATATATACGTATAGATGTTTGTATAGAGGTATGTAAAGATGTATATATGTATAGATGCATGTAAAGATGTACAGTATGTATAACTATATATGTATGTATGTATAGATGTATATATGTATAGAGGTATGTAAAGATGTATAGATGCATGTAAAGATGTACAGTATGTATAGCTCTCTCCCTTTCTCTCTCTCTCTCTCTCTATATATATATATATATATGCATAGATGTATATATACAGTATGTAAAGCTGTATATATGTATAGAGGTATGTATAGAGGTATGTAAAGATGTATATATGTATAGACGTATGCAAAGATGTATAGATGTATATATGTACAGAGGCGTGTAAAGATGTACAGTATGTATAGCTATATAGAGGTATGTATAGAGGTATGTAAAAATGTATAGATGTATGTAAAGATGTATAGATGTATAGATGTATGTAAAGATGTATAGATGTATGTATGTATAAAGGTGTACATATGTATAAAGGTATATGTATAAAGATGTACAGAATGTATAGCTATATACTGTATATTTGTAAGTATAGATGTGTATATGTGTAGATATACAGTATGTAAAGATGTATATATGTATAGAGGTATGTACAGATGTGTATATACAGTATGTATAGATATATGTAAAAATGTATAGATGTATGTAAAGATGTATATATGTATAGATGTATGTAAAAATGTATAGATGTATGTAAAGATGTATATATGTATAGATGTATGTAAAAATGTATAGATGTATGTAAAGATTTTTAGATGTATAGATAGATGTATAGATGCATGTACAGATCTACACTATGTATAGTTATATATATGTATGTATATATGTATAGATATACAGTATGTAAAGATGCATATATGTATAGATGTATTATAGATGTAATGCAAGGGTCTGCTTGATTGGATACAGGTTGGTTGAATAGTTTAGATTTGTCTTCATTTTATATAACTTTGGTAAATCTAATGAAGATTGTACAATCAGACTGGAACATGTTCGGTGATCCGAAGGATACTACTAAGTTTCAATATCCTACTATTTCAGACGGCACATGACACTTGGCTTAGCTTCTCATAGTTTCTCTACTACTTATATGGGCTTTGCTATATTATTTTGCACTTATCCCTCTGAACAGTCTGTGGTTAGGTCACTCATTTCATTTTTCTGCAGCAATTTGATAACTTACCAACTATCTATGTAATACATTCCTACTGTGTATGTTATATGCAGAGACTGGGGTTGACTTGCTAAAAATGGAGAGTGCAAAATCTGGCGCAGCTGTGCATGGTAGCCAATCAGCTTCTAACTTCAGCTTGTTAATTAAGCTTTGACAAAATATCTGGAAACTGATTGGTTTCTATGCAGAGCTGCACCAGATTTTACACTCCCCGGTTTACTAAATCAACTCCTCTGTCTTATCTATTCCTTTGACTGATATGTATAGCATTGAATATATGTTATGTTATACCAATTTCAATACTAATAAAAACTCTTTTGGATAAAAAAAAACATGTAGCATAGATACTGTAGCAAAACAGTATTGGCAAGGGTTCAGCTAAGATATAAATCCTACAAAATGCAACAGTAACACAAAAGACACTATCAAATCAACTTTTGTTATAGTTTGGACACTGTTGCATGCAAAGCTCCCAAATCCACAAAGATACTAAGTGTCACTTCTGTGTGTGTGTGTACGTAGGTAGTACCATGCTTAGTGGTTAGCATTCCTGCCTTGCTGCACTAGGGTTCTTGGGGCAAATCCCAACTAAATCTGCACAGTATTTGCATGCCCTCCCTGTGCTTGAATGAGTTTCCTTCCACACTCCAAAGACTTGCTGGTAGGTCAATTGGCTCCTGTCTAAATTGGTCTTAGTATGTGTATGTATTCATGTTCGGTAGGGACCTGAGATTGTAAGCTCCTTGAACACGGGTGAATGTGTGATACACAATGGGGGAAATTTACTAAAACTCAGACAACTTTTACTAAAACTCAGACCACGTTTACTAAAACTCAGACCACTTTTGCTAAAACTCAGACCACTTTTTCTAAAACTCAGACCACTTTTCCACAATTTACTTACTCAGAATCTTGTGCGGCTGTGCATGGTAGCCAATCAGTTTCAGCTTGTTCAATTAAGCTTTGACAATAAAACCTGGAAGCTGATTTTAGAGCTGCACCAGATTTTTGTAAATTGACCCTATAGTGTATATTTAAATACATTACCACGCTTTTGAACACTGGCTGAATAGTACACCTCCTATGTACTGTTTTACTACTTGTAGAGGCCACTTATACAGTTTCAGGATGGTACAATCTATTAAAATACATGTACTGCAATTATTTTCTTTTACCCTTGCATAGCTCACCTATACTGTATTTTCCCATGAACCAAAATTGAACTGTATTCATTTCATGTGCCTAGGGAATTAATATTTCTTTTTAAAGTCCTTGACACATAAATTGGGCATTTTCAAAAGTTTAAAAATCTACTCCTTTACCCCCAGTAAGCCTGATTTAATATTTCATACATTCCGCTCTCATTATATGCATATTCCTTTGCTAGAGATCTAGTAACCATTTCACCAATTTGATACTTGGATAAACAATAATACATAAGATGCAATAAAACCTGTACAGAAATGAATGCCATCTGAGCAAATTAAAAAGACAAATAACCTATATACATACATTCAGTTTAAAAATGGTATTGACTTTTTAATAGTTAGTTTCCACTTCCACCAATAAAGATGTATAAAATAGATATTTACTAAAGTTTATAAACTCAGTTAACCCCTGTTTAAACAGCCAATCAGGTTAAGGGGAAGTTGTTGTTTTTTTTTAATCTACCATAACTGATCAGTGCTTAAATTTTATTTAGTGGTCTGCCAAAGTTTTGATAAGCCATCCACTTATTGTCTAAAACTGACCATGCACTTGCAACTCAATTGCACGATCTACCAGCAGTTACATAGTATGAGAGCCTTGAATATAGTACATACATATGGAAATGATTGTATATGTAGGGCATCTACTACTTGGCTTTAGTAAATGTATTAAATATTGCACAGAGATCAGGTTGTAATGTGTATTGTAGTACCTCTGGATCACATATGCTAGGATTGTAGAATTGAACTTGACAGACATCTTTATGTTTCAGTCTGGAATCACACCGATGTGGTGCGGAATTCGCAGGGGTTTCTGTGCGAATTCCACACCGCATCACAATCACACCCCATTCATGCAAACCGCTGTGGGTGTGTATGTGAAGTTAACAACACCCCGAAATTGGTCCACAAAGCATGGTGCTATGTGCAGAATCGGATTGCACAGGTGTGAATACCCATGTGATCCAATTCTAGTGTGGACCAAAAAAAAGGGTCCTGCACCTTTTTTGGTGTGATTTGAGCCGTACAAAATGAATGGCTCAAATTGCACCGCACAGAATTTGCATGTGCTTTGCAAAGGAATGCGGTGCGGTTCCTGAACGAATCCCATGCGATATGCCGCACCGCACAAGTGTGAACCCATACTAAGGTCATACGAGATTTAAAATAGCTGTGCACCTTTCCAAATAGGTCCTAGCAAGTGTGTCTGTATGTATAAACATAGGATGGGGACCTTAGATTGTAAGATCCTTGATGGCGGGAGGGCTCATATGAATGTACAATATATGTAAACCTCTGCTCAAATTGTTTAAAATAGCTGTGCACCTTTCCAAATAGGTCCTAGCAAGTGTGTCTGCATGTATAAACATAGGATGGGGACCTTAGATTGTAAGATCCTTGAGGGCGGGAGGGCACATATGAATGTACAATATATGTAAACCGCTGCGCAAATTGTTGGCGCCTGTAATAAATAAAGAAATAAAATAATGGATCCGGGTGTAAGAAAATACATTGGAATACGTGAGATATTTATCATGAGACATAAACAGAAAGGCACAAAGTATTTTTAATAACTGTACAATTATTCTGCTGTTTCTCAATGGCAGACACTAGCACTATACATTCACAATCCTTCTGTGTATGGGATAAACGTACAGTCTAGAGCTCACCATACATGTTACTAATCTGATTGTACAATCTCCTTTAGATATACTAACAAGTATGAAGTATAAACGGAAACAAACTGGTAGATTAGGTAGGTCCTCATTTTACATAGTTTTGCTAAATGCAAAGCTGGTTGTACTAAAACTGTACAGTTAGATTGTACAGTGCATGGTGACCCTAAGACAGTCTTTGACAACCAGGAATCCTCCAGAGGTTACAAAGTGTTTTTTGAGCATTGAGCAATTTATTCTGCTCAGATATGTAACCACTGACACCATTGATCTTTTAAGGGGGCATGCTTCCTACTGACCATCATGCTAATGTTCTGTGAGCTATAGATTGCATGTAATTAATATAGATGTAGTAATTAATGGCGGAGATCTAACAGTTATTTCAAGGGTTCCTCCATGTTAAAAAGCTGAATAAAAGTCAATTTATTACTACCGTTCAATTTTTTTGCATGACAACAATATGTAAAAAAAACGTACTGCATGTGGCTAGTATAAAACATTTAAGAGTGGATTTACTAAAACTCAAGAGTTCATAATCTGGTGTAGCTGTGCATGGTAGCCAATCAGCTTCTAACTTCAGCTTGTTCATTTAAGCTTGGACAAAAAAAACTGGAAGCTGATTGGTTACTATGAACAGCTGCGCCAGATTTTACACTCTCCAGTTTTAGTAAATCAACCCCAAAGTTCGCTGGCAATAGACTGGCGGGGATTTATTAAAAATGAAGAGTGCAAAATCTAGTGCAGCTCTGCATAGAAACCAATCAGCTTCCAGGTTTTATTGTTAAGGCTTAATTGAACAAGCTGAAGCTAGAAGCTGATTGGCTACCATGCACAGCTGCACCAGATTTTGCACTCTATGGTTTTAGTAAATCAACCCCATAAAGGGAATTAATCAAATTAATGGATTTAAAGGCAAAACTGGCCATTCTTGTCTACTTTTTGAGTTTCTGAAACTTCCTTTAATGTGGCAGTTATTCCGAAGGGAAGCCCTCGCTCTAGCAACATAGTGATTGGCAGTAAACTCCAACTTATTGCTGGCACAGATGTCGCATGCCTGTACTATGTGCCACTGACGTGATGCACTCAAGGCGTCTATGCACATTATATATTAATCTGTTTCAGCTGTTTACTGTTGATGGTGGCTTTATTGCGAATTAGGTTAATTCCAGTTTAGACGCCTTCATTTTTTTTACTTCTAACCCTTCTTCTGTGCAAAAAAAAAAAATGTAACATCATTTTTACATCAGCTGACTCTTTATAAAATCAGATTATGGTATTGGGTTGTCTATACGGATAAACAATATAAGTTTTACTCATGCATAGGGATTCCCATGCTAAAAACTGTAATAAGGAATATTTAAATTCAAATCTATAACATTTGAATGTTCATAAAGGTGTGAAAGGTCACTTTTGTAGTGGAAATGAGATTTCCCAATGGGTAGCCACTAATCTTGCACCTTGTAATAGCTTCAGAAAATATTTGAATACTGACAGGTAGCCGTTAATCTTTTGTGACAGGTCCCCTCTGATATATACAGAATGTCAGCTGTCATTCAGTGTCCACTTTTAATTAATAAAAAGAACGCCTAGACCAGCTGTAGGCTGTGGAAGAGTAATATAACCAAGAATGATTTTTTTTTAATATACATCCTGATCAACATAGACACATATTTCTATAAAGTTCCAATAGGCAGAGCAGAAAGTGCAGTTAAAGTGAGATTTGGTACTGATGGTGGAAAGGTTACACTACTGATCCAATTACACAGCATTGCCTAGGATGCAATCAGTTATCCTATATGTCCTTACAGAACAGGGGTCAGGTGGGGAGATACAATTTCCATAAAGTTAAAGAGAAATCACAACATTTGTATCCATTACCTGTCAAATGGAAATATTTACTAGAATAAAACAAAAACCCCATCTAGGTATCTGAATGATTGCAATCACTTACCTTAATGCAGAAGATCACTGTAGGTTTGACCAATCCAGGTGCTTTATAAAAAGTTCCTTTCCGTTAGATCTCTTGCAGTCCCTTTGCCTGTAGTTACATAAGGAAGATGATTTTGTAAGCTGATGAGTTTGAGGGTACCTCTGAAAATCCCAGCTCCATCCTCAGTGCTCAAGGAAGTTGAAGGTTGCCTGGGGATAGGATGTTGTGCCAAGATCTGATCACTTGGAGGGAGGACTAGTCAGCCGAGGGGAAAAAGGAGATGTGGAGTGGTGAAAGTGGGATGGAAGGAGTGAGAGGTCTGTGAGTAGGAGACTGCACACACAATGAGAATAATCCACCTTCTCTGGCTCATCACAGCCTCATGCTACAACATCCAGCTACTGTCCAGATCGCTGAGCCCCGGCGCCCTCTAGTGGCTGCTTTTCATCATCACGACTCACGGAGTTCCCAAGGGTTCTTAGTGAAAGTTCACATACAGAAAGCTGACTTTACCTTCCAAAACTGCCGCTGCATCTCAAGAAAAATCTGAAAATATTGGCCGTGTTAGATGCAGCCAAAATGTGTCTTTTTTTCTTTCTTTTTCTTTCTTTCTTTCTTTCTTTCTTTCTTTATTTCTCTTTCTTTAAATCAATCTCTCTCTCTCTCTCGCTCTCTCTCTCGCTCTCTCTCTCTCTCTCTCTCTCCCCCCTCCTTCTTCCTTCCTTCCTGCCTTTCTTCTCTCTCTCTCTCTCTCTCTCTCTCTCTCTCTCTCTCTCTCCTTCCTTCCTTCTCTCTCTCCTTCTTCCTTCCGTCTCTCTCTTTCTCTCTCTCTCTCTCTCTCTCTCTCTCTCTCTCTCTCTCTCTCTCTCTCTCTCCTTCTTCCTTTCTTCCTTGCTTTCCCCCCCCTCTCTCTCTCTCTCTCTCTCTCTCTCCTTATTTTCTTTCTCTCTTTATGCCCCCCCTCTCTCTCTCTTTCTTTCTTTCTTTCTTTCTTTCTCTTTCTTTCTTTAAATCTCTCTCTTTCTCTACCTATCTCTCTCTCCCTCCCTCCCTCCCTCCCTCCCTCCTTCCTCCCTCCGTCCTTCCTTCCCCCCTCTCTCTCTCTCATTTTCTTTCTCTCTTTCTTCCTTCCTTCTTTCTTGTCCTCTTTCTTTCCCTCTCTCTTTCCCACCTTCCTTCTTTCCCTCCTTCCTTCCTTCCCTCTTTCTTTCTTTCTTTCTTTCTTTCTTTCTTTCTCTTTCTTTCTTTAAATCTCTCTCTATCTTTCTCTCTTTCCCCCTCCCTCACTCCTTCCTCCCTCCCTTCCTTCCTTCCTTCCTTCCTTCCTTCCTTCCTTTCTCTCTCTCTCCCTCTCCCCCCCCCTCTCTCTCTCTCCTTATTTTCTTTCTCTCTCTCTTTCTTCCTTCCTTCTTTCTTTTCCTATTTCTTTCCCTCTCTCTTTCCCTCCTTCCTTCTTTCCCTCCCTCCTTCTTTCTTTCTTTCTTTCTTTCTTTCTTTCTTTCTTTCTTTCTTTCTTTCTTTCTTTCTTTCTTTCTTTCTTTCTTTCTTTCTCTCTCTCTCCCTCTCTCTCCCCCCCCTCTCTCTCTTTCTCTTTATCATGTTTTCTTGTTAGTTTAAGTAGAACTTATTTATTACAAAAAATTATATAGCACCAACAATTTATGCAGCACTTAATACACTGTACCTTTTTTCATCAGTTCCTGCCCTCAAAGAGCTTGCAATCTAAGTTCCCTATCTGACACACACATAATAGGGACAATTTAAACAAGATACAATCAAAGCAGTATTAAATCCAAAACCAAAAATGTAATTTATTGCAGGTTACCAATCATTATATGTGGTGGCTGTGTTAGTTTTCTCTTTTAGCCTTCATGTACACGAGCCTACCCCGAGTTTTTTTCCGTGTTTTGCGCTTTCCCATGGTCGCCGGTCAAAATGTTCCTATCCTGAACCCGATTCTTCTGCGTCAGGAGAGGGAGGTTTAACCTCACTTAAACACGGCAGCTCCTAAACTCTGGTAAAAGCCTATGTGTATATGGACACATAGGCTTTTATGGAGTTGTGTTTATGAGTTTTGTCAATAAAATGTCAAAAGCTCCTAAACTCAAATTTTGGAGCTGCTCGTGTACATGAAGCCTTATGCTTTTTTCCCTCTATTTTCATCTTGTGATCTGGTTAGTAACACACCTCCTGTGTTAGAGTGCCCCCACTCAGGACAGAGGACCAGCTGAGACACCTGGACAGCAGCATTGTCAGTCTGAGGGAAGAGGAATGTTAAAGTGGTTGTAAAGACTCAAGGATTCTGAAAATCTTCTGTGTGCAGCAGTCCACCCAGCCCCCCCCCCTCCCCATACTTACCTGAGCCCCATCGCAAGCCAGCGATGTGCACGGGAGCTTCAGCTCTCTGGGGACTCTTCCTCTGCATTGGCTGAGACAGCATAGGGAGCCACTGGCTGTCAGTCACAGCCAGTGAGCCAATGAGGAGCTGGGGAGGAGGGGCTGAGCCACTGCTCTATGTGTGAATGGATGCGCAGATCAGCGGCTTTGGAGTAAGCCAGACTGGGTGCCCCCATAGCAAGCTGCTTGCTCTGGGGGCACCTCGGCAGGGGTCCTGAGAAGAGGAGGATCGGGCTTCTCTGTGCAAAACCGTATGCACAAAGCAGGTAAGTATGACATGTCATACTTACCTGCTCTGTGCAGTGGTTTTTCTCAGAGAAGCCCAAATCCTCCTCTTTTCAGGAGCCCCGCTGGCACTCCTGGCCCTTCCCTCCTGCCAAGTGCCCCCAGAACAAGCAGCTTGCCACTGTTCTGTGTGTCCATTCACTCATGGAGCGTGGCTTGGCCCCATCTCCACTCCCTGTTCATTGGCTCACTGGCTGTGATTGACAGTAGCGGGAGCCAATGAGGAGGAAGAGTCCCTGGAGATCCTCTGCTCTCATGCACATCACTGAATCGAAATGGAGCTCAGGTAAGTATTGGGGGGGCTGGGGGGGCTGTTGCACACAGAAGGTATTTTACCTTCATGCATAGAATGCATGAAGGTAAAAAAAACACTTTACAAGTACTAGTAGATTCAAATACACTATAACTTGAAGCCAACTTCCAGCTAACACTTTATAAGCAGTTGCAGTAAACAATTTCTTTCCTTTTGGGATAAAGGTTTTACATAATTAAATAAAATCTGATCATTGTAAGCACCCCTGTCAAGGGTAAGTAGCTTCTCTTGACCCTCTCACTGCTACATCTTCAGGACACTGTGTTCTGTTGAAAAACAACACACTTACTGGCTGGGTCACCAGGTAAAGAAAAAATATAAGAAAGCCTAAAAAAGAAAAATAACGCAGCCGCTACATCTAAAATTGGTAAGCTGCAATATATTAAGTGTTTGCTTTTGGGTTTCATAACACTTTAAAGTGGAATTAATTTATCACAGATATTAATATAATGCTGACGATTTACGCAGCACTTTACAAGCTGTACATTAGTCCCTGCCTTGAAGGAGCTTACAATGTAATCTCTCTTATACATACTAGGGCCAGTTTAGACAGGAGCCAATTAATCTGCCAGCCAGTGTTGCCAATGTACCAGATTGAAATTCACTGACACCACACCCAAATTTTACTGGCACAGCCAAGTTTTTACTGGCATTTCAAAGTAAAATAAGTAAAATAAAATCACAGTTTCAAGTGCAAATTTTAGTATTTAGGCTACAAGCAAGTACAATAAGGTAGATATTTGGGCAAAAAACATATTTCTTATTTTATTTCGATATAGTAAGTATCTCAAGAACAGGACTCAAGAGGGCAAGAAATAAACATGGGCAGGCACACACACACATGAAATTAACTCTTACAGTGACACTAACAGCAGTGTGCAGCACCAAGTTTTCTCCTGAGTCACAGTGACAGTCTCTCTCCAGACCGGGTGGTCCCTTCAATCCAAACAGCACTGACAGTTCTACTCTCGGCTTGCCTTGCTCCCGAAGCAAGGCTCCGACCACTTCGTCCGGCTCCCTTGCACCATGATATTGCATAACATGCTCTGACACCGCCTCCACCAGACCCACCAGCGGCACCCGAACATATTGTAGCAGGCACTTGGATGGCCTCAACCGACTCCGAACCAGAACTGTGCCGAGCATCACAGCCATATTTTTAACTGGCAACCTTTTCCTTCATGGGCATTTACTGGCAGGAGAAAAGTGCCCAATTTTTACTGGCTGCCAGTAAAAATACTGATGGTTGCCAACACTGCTGCAAGCAAGTCTTTAGAGAATGGGAAGAAACTGATGTAGCACTACCCCCTTAGGAGTCACTGAGTTTTGAGTCCCCCTAAAGCTCTGCACAGCCAAGAAACATGCATTTTCTTCCACACATTGCATTCAGAGTCAGTAATAGTGGACAAAGTCAGTGGTCAGTGGACAAAGTAATCTCTCTTTAAGAGCCTTCCAGCTCTCTGATGTACCTCCTCAGAGCCCAGATGAATCCTCCTCTTAACACAGCTGTACTGAGGGTATTCCCTGGGCAGGGAGGCCCAGAAACTGCCAGTTTAGCACAGCAGCCCTGGATGAGAAGCCCTCTCCCCTTATGTGGCCCAGGGAGAATAAGAATACTCACACTGTCCTTCCTGATAGCTGAAGGGGTTGGTGGCTGCCTTCAGGCCTTTTGCTGGGTTGGCTCCTTCCCTGCTGTTTAGGATATCCTCCCTTGCAGATGGTTGTACAGTGGACACCCTCTTCTCCAGCCCCTGCCTGTAGGTAGGCCCCTTCCCTGGGCCCCCTCTCATACTCCACACTCCAGCTTCGCACTCCATCTTCAACCCGACACTGTTCCTGCCACTCCCAGGCTCTGTGATTCTTAAGGGTTGCCTTGGTCACCATACCCAGCCTCCTGCCAGGGGATTGGCCAAGGTCCCTTAAACATACAAATCCAAGCCTTCTCCCCTCCTGCATCCCTCCTCCAGTTAGCTCTCTGGTTTCTGGAGAGGTAGGAGGGCTCCAGAAGCTCTGACCTTAGAGCCTCCCTAGACTGTCCTGAGGTAACCTGTCTACCTCACTCCCAGGCTGACTCATCCCAGGCTGCTACCTACTCAGCCTCTGCTTAAAAAAGAAATCAACAAAACCTATCTAGCTTAAGCATTAAGTACCCGCAGGAAACCCTTGCTAGCATACCTCCCAACTTTCTGAAATCATAAAGTGGGACAACATTTAGGATGCAATAAGTAGGCAAAGGACATGTTCCCTCCATGGCCCTGGTTATATGGACCAAAGAGATCTAATATGCCGAAAGTGATTGGTTAAACCACACAAGTGCATTTTGACCTCTGTTTTTCCTTCATATGAGCTTTTCAAACTAGTAAATGCAGTAATATACAGTGGATATAAAAAGTCTACACACCCCTGTTAAAATGTCAGGTTTCTGTGATGAAACAAATGAAATAAAGATAAATCTTTTCAGAACTTTATCCACCTTTAATGTGACCTATAAACTGTGCAACTTGAAAAATAAACTGAAATCTTTTAGGGGGGAAAATAAACATAAAAATCTAAAATAATGTGGTTGCATAAGTGTGCACACCCTCTTATAACTGGGGATGCAGCTGTGTTCAGAATTAAGCAACCACATTCAAAATCATGTTGAATAGGAGTCAGTACACACCTGCCATCATTTAAAGTGCCTCTGATTAACCCCAAATAGAGTTCAGCTGTTCTAGTAGGTCTTTCCTGACGTTTTCTTAGTCACATCCTACAGAAAAAAACATGGATTACAGAGACCTTCCAAAGCATCTGAGGGATATCATTGTTAAAAGGTATCAGTCAGGGGAAGGATATAAAAGAATTTCCAAGGCATTAGATATACCATAGAACACAGTGAAGACAGTCATCATCAAGTGGCAAAAATATGGCGCAATAGTAAACATTACCAAGAACTAGACGTCCCTCCAAAATTGATGAAAAGACGAGAAGAAAGGAAGAAGAAGGAATATCTGGCAAGAACTGGCTGTGTGGTACATGTGACAACAATCTCCTGTATTCTTCATATGTCTTGGGTATGGGGTAGAGTAGCAAGACGGAAGCCTTCTCTTATGAAGAAAAACATCCAAGCTCGGCTAAGTTTTGCAAAAACATATCTGAAGTCTCCCCAAAGCATGTGGGAAAATGTGTTATGGTCTGATGAAACCTAGGTGGAACTTTTTGGCCATAATTCCAAAAGATGTTTGGTGCAAAAACAACACTGCGTATCACCAAAAGAACACCATACCCACAGTGAAGCATGGTGGTGGCAGCATCATGCTTTGGGGCTGTGTTTCTTCACCTGGAACTGGGGCCTTAGTCAAGGTAGAGGGAATTATGAACAGTTCCAAATATCAGTCAATATTGGCACAAAACCTTCAGGCTTCTGCTAGAAAGCTAAACATGAAGAGAAACATCTTTCAGCATGACAATGACCCAAAGCATACATCCAAATCAACAAAGAAATGGCTTCACCAGTAGAAGATTAAAGTTTTGGAATGGCCCAGCCAGAGCCCACATCTGAATTCAATTGAAAATCTGTGGAGTGATCTGAAGAGGACTGTGCACAGGAGATGTCCTCACAATCTGACAGATTTGGAGTGTTTTTGCAAGGAAGAGTGGGCAAATCTTGCCAAGTCAAGATGTGCCATGCTAATAGACTCATACCCAAAAATACTGAGTGCTGTAATAAAATCGAAAGGTGCTTAAACAAAGTATTAGTTTAAGGGTGTGCACACTTATGCAACCATATTATTTTGGATTGTGCGCACTTCCTGGGAGTGTGCGGCACCGCGATCCGGTGCTCGCTGTGTCCTCCGATCACTGTACGGGACCTCTGTGTGAGGTCCTGATCATGTGATCTCTGATTGACCAATCAGTGATCACATGAATAGGCGTATGCAAGATGTCACTTCCTGACATCATTGCTTACTACATGTGAAATCTGTGAATGATCACAGAGATCACATGGTACAAGGCTATTCACAACAGCCTTGTACCATGTGACAAGCTGTGACCAATCACAGCTCACACAGTATTTCTCAATGGCTGCAAGAATGCAGCCATAGAGGAGAAATGATTGCTTTTACAGCCTTTATGTGTGTAAAAGCAATCAATGTAAAAAAAAAAAAACTTCATCACCCTCCACAAGTAGTACAGTGTCACTATGGTGACACTGTACTGCTAGGGTGACAGTATGTTAAAAAAAACATAAATAATAATATAAAAAAAATAAAAATGTAAAAGAAAATGTTTAAAAAATTATAATTTTTGGTTATAACCTAATTTGGGTTATTTTTTTTTACTAAAAAGATAACTGAATACATTTTGGCTAAGATTTATGAAGAAAGATTATTTATTTGCAAACTTTTATAATAAAAACACTTTTTTTCAAAATTTTCGGACTTTTTCATTTATATAGCAAAAAATAATAAAAATCACAGTGGTGAATAAATACCAGCAAAATAAAGTTTTATCTGTCTCAAAAAAAAGCTAAAAAATTTATATGGGTACAGTGTTGCAGTGACTGCGCAATTATCATTCAAAGTGTGACAGCGCTGAAAGCTGAAAATTGGCCTGGACAGGAGGGGGGTAAAAGGTGTCTGGACATCAAGTGGTTAAAGAAGGAAAAAGTCCTGTAATTATTGATCTTTCTCTAATTTTTTTACATCACAGAAATCTGACATTTTAACAGGGGTGTGTAGACCTTTTATATCCACTGCAGAGGTTGTATAAAACATTTTGAGAAGCATAACACTTCTGGTAGTAAAATAGTACATTTTGTGTAGAGATGTACACATCAGACTTAAAGAAATACATCTGAGGCTGTACAACAGACAGAGGAATTTGATTTCAAAAGAGGAACAGTCCTTCCAAATGAGGGGCATTTGGGAGCTATACCCACCAAAAACAAGTAAACTCCATGCAGATAGTGTCCTGATGCGTATTCAAATTAGAAACCCCAGGGCCACAAGACAGGTATTAACCACTAAAGACTCTTTCACACCTGATGCAATGGGGCTACACTAGCAGCTATTTCCAGTGAAGACTCAACACATTGACAAGGCAAAATGCCTCATTTCCTATGATGTCCATTCACATCATAGCAATGCAAAAAAACAAATCGCAGTGATAAGAAATGTATTGAAATGTCGCTTGTGACAAATCGTTAAAAAAAATTCCGCTAAAAAAAAGTACGATATGCAGGGATCATTAAGATTTAAATAAACAGTATAAACCCTGGTGAATTATATTAACCACTTGCCCTCCAGAGGATTTACCCCCCTTAATGACCAGGCCTCTTTTTGCTACTCGGCACTGCACCAATTCAACTGATAATTGGGCGGTCATGCAATGCTGCACCCAAACGAAATTTGCGTCCTTTTTTTCACACAAATAGAGCTTTCTTTCGGTGGTATTTGATCACCTGTGCGCTTTTTATTTTTCATGCTATAAACAAAAAAAGCCAAACATTTTGAAGAAAAACAAGTACAGCTATAACAAATATATAGTAAACTCAAAGTTGGTTATAAATTTAGGCCAAAATGTATTCTGCTCCATGTTTTTGGTAAAAAAAATCCCAATGACTGTATATTGATTGCTTTGTGTGGAAGTTATAGCGTCTACAAACTATGGTATAAATACTGCAATTTACGCCATTTTTCTGCTATACAGCGCTGCGCTAGTTTAACGGACAATTGTGCGGTCATGCAATACGGTACATTAAATTTACATCCTTTTTTTCCCCACAAATTGAGCTTTCTTTTGGTGGTATTTGATTGCCTGTGCGGTTTTTATTTTTTGCGCTATAAAAAAAAGGCTGACAATTTTGAGGAAAAAAAACTATATTTTGGACTTTTTGCTATAAAACATGTCCAGTAAAAAAAAAAATGCAAAAATCAAATTTAGTCATAAATGTCTGCCAAAATGCATTCTGCCACATGTCTTTGCTAAAAAAAAAACCAATACGTGTAAATTAATTGGTTTACGTGAAAGCTATAGCGTTTACAAACGGCGGGAAAGATACTGGGATTTTTAGGTTTTTTTCTATACTAATAATGGCGGCGATCAGCGACTTATGGCGGTGATCAGTGACTTATGGCAGCGACCAGCGACTTATGGCGGGACTGCGGGACTGCGGCGGACATTCTGACATTGGGGGGTACTGACTTGAGGTCACTGACATTCCCAAAAACACTAATACAGTGATCAGTGCAAAAAAAAAACACTGACACTGTACTAATGGCACTGGGGAGGAAGGGGTTAACTTTATTTTGCAGGGAAGGGTTATCTGAGTGAGGAGAGTGTTTTACTAGGGGGCGGGGTTGTGTGCTGGACAGGACAAGGCTGATCGAGAGAGAGAAACTCTTCTTTCTCGATCAGCTCATCCTCGAGCTGTCAGGGAAGTGACAGACAGCACAGCTACTGCAGCTGTGCTGTCTGTCACTGTTTGCCGCCGATTGCCAGGAAATAGCCGGTAAAGACCGGCTGTGACCCGGCGACTGACATCCGCGGTGGTGATCGGTGGGACAGATAGGGCGGTGGCGCGCCTTGCGGGCGCCCCCTATCTGTTTACAAAACCCGCGTTTTAAAACGTAGTTTTGCCTGCCAGTGCAGCCCTGCCGCCGTATTTCTACAGTGGCAGGGCGGCAAGTGGTTAATAGCAGATCAATATATTCCCAAGTCTACATCATCACGCCTTGAGGATGTAGTCCTGGGAAATAATTATTTGAATAGGAGCGCTATTATTGTGGTTATATATTTATTTTCACAAATTTGATATATGCAGGGATCAGGGGCAGACTGACAACTCATGGGGCCCCGGGCAATAGGGGATCATGGGGCCCCTATGTCCTTGCCCAAACTCAAAAAAGCCTATGATAAAGGTACCAGGGGCATCTCATGGGGCCTTCTACTGTCCCCGGGCCCTCAGGCGGTGCCCGAGTTTCCAAATGGTCATTCCGCCCCTGGCAGGGATCATTGTTTTGGCACTGAGCACACCAGTGACAGTACAATCAGTGCAGCTCACTGATGTGAATGAGCCCTAAGTCACTTTGTAAAGTATTATCTCCTTTAGATTCACTAAAAACTATGCAGTATGTATTGCGTACCTAAACTAACCAATTATTTTTTATCCAGTCAAGAAGCTCTTACCCTACATCACTCTTGAAAAATCTAAAGGCGATTATACATTCAGTTTGTAACATATGTGACCATCTTAACTCACATAATCCCTTGAGGCAGAATACATTTACAATAATCCAGTGATATTTATGGATTTAACAGAGATATTTTGCAAAAAAAAAAGAAACATATTGGTGCTTGATACATAAAAAAAGAATATTGTATAATACTTGCTTCTGAATGTACATTGTGCATGTGAAAAGTGACACATTATTTGTAATCTGAAGAATAGAGCGGCTAGATGTGCAACTGCTCCCTGATAAGGCAGATAAATTTGTTGATTCTGTTCAGTCTAAAGGTGGCCATAGATGATGTGATTTTCTTTCCTGCAACAACAGTCAATGTTGATGGGGGAATCCCTCCCATGGAGCTATTGTGTTCTCCTGGCTGGGTGTGGGGGGATTTGTCCCTGCCAGGAGAACATAGTGATTATTGCTGGCAATAATGGCTTGTAAAATCCCGATTTACTGGTTGTTCCCAGGTCATACAACAATCGACGTGGGTAAAATCAGCTTGCCCATAAATGATTCGAATCTTGGTTGGGCCCTGCTGGACCGACCGAGATTCAAACCAGTTATTGCCAGCTGTAGGCTAGCCTTGCACATACAGATTCCTACTGTTCATCCTGTGGGCTGAACAAGAGAAATCCAGTAGATTCCTCATTCGATGCTCAACAGCCTGCATGGAGGAATCCATCCTGCCAGCTACTGTATTTTGACTGCTGACAATCTCCTTCAGCAAATTCAATTGACAAATTTACTTTTTGTTGTTCCGAGTGATGCTGATAGGACCAGCAGAAATCAGCCAAAATGACAGCCATTCATGTCATCCATAAAGTGGTTGTAAGCCTCAGACATAAAATATGAGTAAAACTTATTGTTCTATAGTGTGTTCATGTCTCAATCCAGAGCACTAAGTGTCATTTCTGTCTTGTTCTTGTCTTGTTCCTCTGCTATCAACATGAATCACTTCTGACAAGTTTTCCTGACACCAAGAGAAAAATGGTGACAGGGGAGGGACCTCCAGCAAATTGACATCATCAGCTCTATTCCTGTGTACTGTGTGAAGAGGGGTGTGTCCCTTACTTCCAATCAGCTCTCAGAGCTCTCCTCGCTGATGTAACTTCAGCTATCTGCCCCCTGCTTTTAAGAATTGAGAGATCCTGTATACATTCTGTACTTTGAATGGATGTAGGGGATAGGTGGCTAGAGATAAACAAGTACAACTTATATAGGAGGATTTGTTTCATCTATATGTATCACCAGAGGCCATTCATTCCACTGGGTATATGTAAGGGTCTACAACCACATTATTGCTATAATACTATTGGTATTGCCACTGATTGTGGGTATTTTGTATAATTATTTGTGGCTTTAAAGTAGAGAGCTGCATACGGCTCTAGACCAGCCTTTCTGAACCTTTTAGTCCCAGAGGAACCATTGAAACTTTTTTCAGGACTTAAGGAACCACCGCTTAAACCAATTTATCAGGAAGGGGGGGGGGAGTAAAAAAAATACCCCTTATGTTGGTAGCTAGTGGGAAGAAAGCACCCTTTACAGACAGCTAAAAAAAGGTATCCTGCACCTGGTTTTTGCAAGCGGCAGGGGCCCTGGAACTATGGAGACACCATAAAATTAGAGGTCAGTCAGACATACATCAAAACCTCTAGTAATATCAGGAGGAACCCCGGGGTTCCATGGGACCTTGGTTGAGAATGGTTGCCCTAGATTCTATGCAGCTCTAACAGAGATTCAAAGTGGAACCCAAGTTGAAGTCATGTTAAAAGCAATTATAAACCCTCACTTTGTAAAACAACCCATTCAGTTTAAAACAGAAATTAAAGGCAACACATTTGTGTATAGATCTAAAAAACAATATACATACTCTTTTCCCCCTTTTTATATGTGATCACATTCCATCTGTTCTCAACTGCATAGAGAGTGGAGAAACAGCAGCACACGGATCTTCCCAGTGAATGGTTGGGGAGGGGGGGAGATGTATCAGGACAAATTTGATCATTGGAGAAGAGCAGGCTGGGTAACCCAGTAAAGCTAGAGAACTGACCTCTGTGTCCTGCTTAGTGTGGTGAGTAGTTTTTAATAGGAAAGCAGCATAGAGAGCGGAGAAACAGCAGTACACTGATCTTCCCAGTGAATGGTTGGGGGGGGGATGTATCAGGACAAATTTGATCATTGGAGGAGAGCAGGCTGAGTAACCCAGTACAGCTAGAGAAGTGACCTCTGTGTCCTGCTTAGTGTGGTCAGTTTTTAATAGGAAAGCAGAGGGACTGGCAGGAACACCAGGGATTTCACAGAAAGGAAGCAATGCAAAGAGAACAGGACACTTTTGCATACAAGTACATGGTACAGCAGGCACATATCAGGAATATGAAATGTTGGGTTTACATATTCTTTAATGGAAACTTGTGCTAACACCAATATGCTTTCTGTCATAGTTGACCTCCTTTTAAAAATGCTATTTTCCCAGCTATCATTCTGAATTTCTAAATTCTGTACTTTCCAAACCACTGATCTAGCGCAAGGATCCCGCTGCCCTTAAAGAAAAAAGCATCCATGAGTTGATATCACCTCCTAACCACCTATCAACCAGCTCTTAAAAGTGATCTACTGCTAATCGATTTTCAGAGCTGTTGAAAAAGCAGCTACTCATGTGAATGAGGCCCTGATCAATCATATTAATCATAGTAATTGGCCATCCCCACATTCCTATAAGGTGATTGCTACCCATTGTGAATACGTATATTTTGCTAAATGTGCTTGATAACATCTTAGACTGTAAGCTCCAAGGAGCAGGGCCCTCCTAACCCTCTTGTATTGAACTGTATTGTTGCTGTATTGTCTCCCATTATATTGTAAAGTGCTGAGCAAACTGTTGGCGCTATATAAATCCTGAATAATAATAATAATAATGAAAGAGATACACTCTTCTTTAGGTATCCAAATACCTGTATTTTAGTATCCAAATACCTGTCTTTTGTTATCCAAATACCTGTCTTTAGGTATCCAAATACCTGTCTTTAGGTATCCAAATACCGTATATAGTGGTATTTTATATCAGTGAGGCAGGCAGCAATTTAAAAAATCAATTAATTTACATGTATCCTTATGAAAGATATTGTGTAATAAAATATAGACATTAATGCACTTCTATATGTACATAGCTGTATATATTGTGAAGCTGTACAAAGTCTTTCTAAGGTGCAGTATGCTGTCACATTTACCACGTAGAAACCAATATACTCTTGGATTAGGTGTATATCAAAATGTCATTTTCTATTATTTTTGAGCTGTAACTTACATTTCTAGAAAAACTCATTGAGAAGCACATATGGGAAGCCTGCTTCCCTGCCAGGTATCAGATATGTGGCTCTTTTCCCAGCTGCTCCACTTGTACCATGTCCCCTGATGATGTCCTGCAAGGAGCACTGGGTTCAAACTGGGTGTTACAAAATCCTATTTCTGCTAGTCAGTTTGAATTTTCTCACAGCGGCACAAGGGCACGATCGTGGGAGGGAGTGACAAGATTCCTTGACAGGAGACAGTCTGTTGACAAATCTGCCCAGTGAAGGTGGAAGGCTTTATGAAATGCACTCCTGCGTGCACTTCGTTTGTATACGTAACTATAACGAGCATGATATTAACACAGTTATACATGTACAGTAATGCTTAACCTAAAAGGAAAAAACAGTGAGCGCTGGTCCTAAACAGCAGCTGAGCACTCTAAGCAACCGATATATACTTATACAGAATAACACACAAAACAGTGCAGCGCTGAAAAAATTTATAATAAATCCGAAATAAGTCCACTGCAAGTCCAGTTCATAGAAACATGTTAGGTGACAAGTGAAAATTCAATGTTGGTGATCCGTGAGGAAGTAGCTGAAATACGCACTCACCAGAAAGAAGATATATATAAGCAGTATATATCAAAAGCCCATGGATCCTCAATCCAGAAGGAACAAAGCTGGTCTGGTCACAGTAAGTGGGTCCCTCCTTTAAGGATGCAGCAAAAGATCTTCCTCCTCCCAGTTTGGTATTGGATTCCAAAGTCAGGATTCTGCAAAGTGCACCTTTCTCTGTTCTGAAACAAATCCTGTTTGAGAACGGACATGGTGAAACAAACAGGATTTTTTTCAGAACGGAGAAAGGACCGGGCACTTTTACCCCCTTCCTGCCCAGGCCAATTTTCAGGTTTCAGCACTCTCAAACTTTGAATGACAATTGCACGGTCATGCAACACTGTACCCAAACTACAATTTATCATTTTCTTCACACAACCAGAGCTTTCTTTAGTTGTATTAAATTACCACTGGGGTTTTTATTTTTGCTAAATAAACAAAAAAAGACCAACACTTTTGAAAAAAAAAAGTTTTTCTTTTTGTCTGTTATAAAAGTTTGCAAATAAATAATTGTTCTTCATAAATTTAGGCCAAGATGTATTCTGCTACATGTCTTTGGTGAAAATAACCCAAATCAGTATTTATTATTTAGTTTGTAGGAAAGTTATAGAGTTCACAAACTATGGCATATATCTGAAAATTGATCAATCCTGAAGTACTGACAGCCAATCTAATTTCTTGAGGCCCAAAAATGTCAGAACAGTACAGATATCCCCCAAATGACCCCTTTTTGTAAAGTAGACAGTCCGACGTATTTCATAAGAGGCATGGCGAGTTTTTTGAAGTTGTAATTTGTTTGTCATAATTTTTCGGAAAATGAAGAAACTAAAAAAAAAATGTTCACAATATTTTTTTACATACTGTCACAGCATCATCATATAACTGGTGTGGCGGTCATCAGGGACACTGACTGGTGACAGTACGAAAAAAAAAGATAATTTTTTTTCACATTTTTTAATTTATTTTTTATTACATTTTTTCTCTTTTTTAAGATTTTTTTTTTCATATTGCACTATGACCAAAGTAGTATAATATATATAATATATATATATATATAGTAACACTGTACTACTTTGGGGAAGTGATAATTTTTTTTTTTTTTTTACACAATTTGATTGATTATAGCAAAGAATTCCTTTGCTATAAGCAAGCATTTAACTGAATGAAATCGATTCATTCAGGTTTTTTTTGTTGTGACTAGTGTGATTGGTCACGGCTAATCACATGACACAGATGGGCTGTGACTGGCCCAGCCTGTGCATGTGATCACTATGACCAATCACAGCTAGACACACTTGTATACAATGGATGGCATGAAAGGAAGCCATCCATTGTATACAACTGTCATGTGACCTGCTGTGATTGGTCACAGCAGGTCACATGGTACTGGCAACGGGGCTGGTACACAGATCTGTCATCGGCAGTGTCCGAGGTACACGGCCGATGTCAGATCTTGCCGCAGCGCGGCCCTGCGGGCATGCACAGTGCGCATTCAGGGAAGGACACCATCTGGCGCCTCCCCAAGGGATAAAGTGTTCGTCTGCTGCCATTTGGCCATAGGCCAGGCGGCAACTGGTTAACCACTTGACCTCCAAAGGATTTACCCCCTTAATGACCAGGCCTCTTTTTGCTACTCGGCGCTGCACTAATTAAACTGATAATTGCGCGGTCATGCAATGCTGCACCCAAACAAAATTTACGTCCTTTTTTTCACACAAATAGAGCTTTCTTTCGGTGTAATTTGATCACCTGTGCGCTTTTTATTTTTCACGCTATAAACAAAAAAAAGCCAAAAATTTTGAAGAAAACCAATATTTTTTACTTTCAGCTATAAAAAATATATAGTAAACTCAAAGTTGGTTATAAATTTAGGCCAAAATGTATTCTGCTCCATGTTTTTGGTAAAAAAAATCCCAATAAGTGTATATTGATTGCTTTGTGTGGAAGTTATAGCGTCTACAAACTATGGTATAAATACTGCAATTTACGCCATTTTTCTGCTATACAGCGCTGCGCTAGTTTAACGGACAATTGCGCGGTCATGCAATACGGTACATAAATGAAATTTACATCCTTTTTTTCCCCGCAAATTGAGCTTTCTTTTAATGGTATTTGATTTCCTGTGCGGTTTTTATTTTTTGCGTAATAAAAAAAAGGCTGACAATTTTGAGGAAAAAAAACAATATTTTGGACATTTTGCTATAAAACATGTCCAGTATAAAAAAAATGCAAAAATCAAAACATTCTGTGACATGTCTTTGCTAAAAAAAAAACCCAATACGTGTACATTAATTGGTTTACGTGAAAGTTATAGCGTTTACAAATGGCGGGAAAGATACTGGGATTTTTAGGTTTTTTTTTATACTAATAATGGCGGCGATCAGCGAATTATGGCAGCGATCAGTGACTTATGGCAGCGACCAGCGACTTATGGTGGGACTGCGGCGGACATTCTGACATTGGGGGGTACTGACTTGAGGTCACTGACATCCCCAAAAACACTATTACAGGGATCAGTGCAAAAAAAAAAACACTGACACTGTACTAATGGCACTGGGAAGGAAGGGGTTAACTTTATTTTGCAGGGAAGGGTTATCTGAGTGAGGGGAGTGTTTTACTAGGGGGCGGGGGTGTGTACTGGACGGGACAAGGCTGATCGAGAGAGAGAAACTCTTCTTTCTCAATCAGCTCGTCCTCGAGCTGTCAGGGAAGTGACAGACAGCACAGCTACTGCAGTCACTGTCACTGTCACTGTTTGCCGCCGATCGCCGGGAAACAGCCGGTAAAGACCGGCTGTGACCCGGCGACTGACATCCGCGGCGGTGATCGGCGGGACAGATAGGGAGGCGGCGCACCTCGCGTGCGCCCCCTATCTGTTTACAAAACACGCGTTTTAAAACGTGGTTTTGCCTGCCAGTGCCGCCCTGCCACCGTATTTCTACAGTGGCAGGGCGGCAAGTGGTTAAACATGTCCAGTAAAAAAACTTTAAAAATCAAATTTCATCATAACTTTAGGCCAAAATGTATTCTGCTACATGTCTTTTCTAAAAAAAAAAATCCCAATACGTGTAAATTAATTGGCTTGTGAAAGTTATACCGTGAAAGTTATACCGTTTACAAATGGCGGTATATATATTGGGAATTTTTTTCTATTTTTACTAGTAATGGCAGCGATCAGCGACTTATAGCGGGACTGCAACGGGCATTCTGGCACTGGGGGGACTGACTTGGTGTCACTGACATTCCCTAATAAAAAGCACTGATACTGTACTAATGGCACTGGGCAGGAAGTGGTTAACATGTGGAGCGATCAAAGGGTTAACTGTGTGTCATTTTACTAAGTGTGCTGTTGTGTGCTTCACAGTAAGCACACTGCTTTGCATGGCCCCCTCCTTACATCAGGGTCCCCATAGTCCCCCTCCTTACACTCCATTCCTCCCTCGCCTTAATTACTGCAGGATCTTCATGGCAGAGCTGATCCATCCCATACAATACAAGAAACCCGCGGGATGAAGACTTGATTGTAGTGATGGACAGTGTACCCTGTGTACCCATTGGCTGGAGAGGCAGTGGGAGACAGTGCTGCCCGCCCCCTGCTGTCTCTTCCACCAATGCGTAGCTTAATTCCTCTCAAGCCCCTCCCCCTTGATGTCACTCAGGATCTCTCGAGTCCCAGCCGGCTAGCTTACTATGCAAGCGGCCGGGAGGACATGTATTCTAGTACAAGAGATAGTGGTAATTCTATGAACAGCCTCCCTGCCGCCTCCCGTGTTTGACTATCCCCTTATCAGCAGCCCTGAAGGTGGGAGTGGGGGAGCTGAAGGCTTGGGGGGGTGCAACTGAAATCTGGGGGGGGGCGCAGCTAACCCCAGCACCCCCTAGATCCGGCCATGACTTTAAAGTAATTTTTGATATGACATTCACCTTACCTTTGGCAGTCCACCACCGGCACTATCTACTTCACCTGTAATTGTCTGCTCCCAAGCCAGGCTGTGTGAGTCCATAGACACACACAGACCTGGTAAGCCACACCCCTGCTCCTTCTTTACAGGAGTTTGACTGACAGCAGCAGGAGACTATGGATCCCACTGCTCTAAGTGGACCAGGAAGCAAGGGGAGCAGTACTGCAGCCAGGACAACGCTGGAGCGGTGAGAGGAGAATCAGTACTGCAGCCAGGACATCGCTGGAGCGGTGAGAGGAGAATCAGTACTGCAGCCAGGACAGCGCTGGAGCGGTGAGAGGAGAATCAGTACTGCAGCAAGGACAGTGCTGGAGCGGTGAGAGGAGAATCAGTACTGCAGCCAGGACAGCGCTGGAGCGGTGAGAGGAGAATCAGTGCTGCAGCCAGGACAGCGCTGGAGCGGTGAGAGGAGAATCAGTACTGCAGCCAGGACAGCGCTGGAGCGGTGAGAGAAGACAAGTGTTTAGAGACAGGGGGAGTAGAACAGATTGTGAGGGTTTTTTTTACCTATTTGCATAGAATGCATTAATGTAAAAAACGTTTTGACGTTTAGAATCACTTTAATTCTTAATGAGAGTTTGATAGAAATTAGCCAGCCACAGGGCAGTTTTGCATCAGTGAGAACAGGAACAGCCACAGGGAATTACTGACAAATTTCTATCTGCTGGGCAAAGCAGGTCTATTATCATTTGATGAAAAATCATGTCACTGCTAAAGCTGCCTGAAAAAAAGGACTTTTTTCAAACTGAACTAAATTAGATTGTGGCGGTGGTGCTGTATGTAGGCCAAGCTAATTGTAGAAGAAAACAAATCAATGCCAGAGTCAAATTAGCCTGTGTGGCGCTGTCACTCAATGTGTTTGTGAAAATCATACTGTTCTGCAACACCACATACAGTTGTAAAGCACATATGTTATTTAGAGGGTTTGTGCATTTTCAATATTGCCCTCAAAACCAAATCAAAACCCACTCACCGAGCTGTATAGTTTTCTTTTCTTTTTTTTTTTTGAATTGATACATGTCCCCCACAACAGTGTACAGCTTCCAGTGCCTTTTTTTTCTTCTACAGTAGTCTATTAGCCCTGAACCCAGATGACCACAGAGGATAATACTGTATATATACATGCTCATTAATATTGCGCTTCTGGCGAGTGCAATCATACTATTGATTTTTATCGCGGACGTCACGTGCACGGATCCCATGGAATATTTTGGACTATTTGATGTTTTTCCAGAATTTATTGATTGATTGATTTTACGCCATAATTACAGTTTATTATACACTGAAGTCACATTGCTTGTATAAATCACTAATCTATGTGTCAATATATGACGGTACATTTTATTATATACTGTGATCACTTTAGCGCAATATAGCGCTCACATCAGTCACTCTAAGAATTTTAGCGCTGCATTATTTATATATTATTTTTTTGAGGATACAGAGGTTCCTCCTGAATGCTAGCAGCTATTGTTCAACCAAGCGCTCACTGTTTTCCAGTTTCTTACATTTACATGATTATGTTATCACTGAGCCAGCATATCGGTCTGGGAACTATATGCTGGCCTGGGTACTGCCTGCACAAAGATGGCTTTACCCTTCTTAGAAGAGAAACAGATCTGTGATATCTGTGAGCAATAATAAATAACTGTACATATTATTTAGGTAACATCTCTGCATTTAATATTATTAAATACATCTAATCAATTTTAAGTTCACCCCACCCCAAATACCACCCTACCCGTGCCCTTCGCTCCTCCAAATACCACCCTACCCGTGCCCTTTGCTCCTCCAAATACCACCCTACCCATGCCCTTCGCTCCTTAAAATACCATCCTACCCGTGCCCTTCGCTCCTCCAAATACAACCCTACCCGTGCCCGTTGCTCCTCACAGGACCTCCTACTCTCTAGCTCCCTGGTCTCCTCCTCCCACGCCCGATTGCAGGACTTCATCAGGACTTCCCCCATCCTCTGGAACTCCCTACCCCAATCCATCAGACTGTCACCTACCCTCCTCACCTTCAGGCGCACCCTGAAAACCCATCTCTTCAGGGAAGCCTACCCCACCCTCACCTAACAACTGATCTCCTCCACTTCTCCCACCACTCCATCCCCCACAGCCATTTCCTCCTGTACCACTTTCCCCTCCCTCCTAGATTGTAAGCTCGAAAGAGCAGGGCCCTCGAACCCCTCGTGTATTGTATTGTTACCATCTTGTCTCATGCTCTGTCCCCCTTGCTACTGTACAGCGCTGAGCAAGCCCTTTGGCGCTATATAAATACTGTATAATAATAATAATTCAAGTGAGATAGACAGTGAAAAAAAAGGCTTGCAAATCTATATCATATCATGCTTCCACTGTTTCATTTCACAATCTGTGGAAGTGAATAGGGAGATGTTTAGAGCTGAAGTTTAGGTATAGACCAGGGGCGGACTGACAACTCATGGGGCCCACGGGCAATAGGGGATCATGGGGCCCCTGTGTCCTTGCCCAAACTCAAAAAAGCCTATGAAAAAGGTACCAGGGGCATCTCATGGGGCCCCCTACTGACCACGGGCCCTCGGGCAGTGCCCGAGTTTCCAAATGGTCAGTCCACCCCTGGTATAGACATTTTTACAGTTATATTGGTCCCGCTTGGTCCAATCTAAGTATGCATGCGCTACCCCCGTAGGAGCCACTGGATAGAATAGGACCTCTGTTCCTTGCCTTGACCTTCTCAAGAACCTTAATCACTCTGATACACCAGGTTGAGTGTACCAACATACAATATCACAGGAAATCATTGAAAGTAATACTTAGTATCCAACAGTAGTCTATATCAAATAAATCAGGCACCAAACCAAGTGTGGTTGGTAACTAGGCAAGCATAACATGGACTAACAATAGTAATAGCACAATTTGGCATACAAAGTGAATAACAATTTGGATTAGGCACAAGATGACATTTGGCACCCAGATCAGCATAAACAGTAGCAGGGCCACCTCAAGTTTAGCAGTGAGCAGCAAAAAAGTTTAATCTATTGAGTATTGGAACTATACTGCCAATGTGCATTTATGGCAGCAATGCTAGTCTTAGACTGGCTGGGTATGCAATTTCCAAAAGAAAAGGAGGATGGTAGCGGAGGGGCAGGGGAACAAAAGGGGCTTGCAGAACAAATTTTATGGGAGGGGCAGTTCTTTGAGATGTTCTGCTGGCTATTGTTGGGGCATTTAGAGAGAGTTGGTGCACTTAACAACAATCTCAGTTCACCTTCATGCAGTATAGGTACAGTATAGATATAGTATAGTCTCAGCACAGGTGCAAGGTAGATATAGTTCAGATACGGTAAAGGTTCTGTATATTGTAGTACAGGGTTGGTATAGGTTCAGTCTAGGCTTGGAATAAGTGCAGTATGGGTGCAGTATGGATTGGGTACACTTGATGTCCTGTTCTGAGTGGCTCAGTTCCTGCTAGTCCCCAGGATGCTGTGGTGGCCTCTCACTGTAGAAAGGGGGACCTCCCCAGTCTCACCCCAAAAGCCTCCAGTGTCCAACGATGGAAAGCAGAAGATGAGTGTGCGCTCATAGGCTCCCTGCATATGGATAGTGCTGCACTGCCCTCAGGTGTCCTCAATCCCAGTCTCAGGCTGGCAGGTGAATGTTCAGACAGAGGTGTTCTCTCTCTAACTCCCTCAGTGCCAAGAGGAAGAACTTTCCCAAGCAGTTTAATATAGATCCTCTCTCCTACTGTACAGTGCATATTGGGATCTCTACTGTAACCATTATAGTATGGCCATTGCATGGCTGCCATCCCAAACTACAAATCCCAGGATTCTCAGCACTCTGCATAAAGGACTATGGGCTTGCTTGGCTTTAGCTCTCCCCAAGCTGTCTGGAGGAGAATAGTGTAGCATAACACCAGTATATCAATAAAGAGAGAGAAGAATAAAGGGTAATGTCTCCCTCTCCATATTACTGAAGCCCAGCACCTGCCTACAGTAGAGTAGTGCTCCATGTATTGCAGAGGTAGAGTTAAAGTGGTAGTAAAGAATGGTCCCCATGCAGGCCCATGTCATAGTATGCAGAGCATTCTAGCACACTATGATAGACTTACCTAAAAAACTGATCTCTTCAGCAGCGTACTATCACTGCTGACACGGATTCCGTCTTCACCCGGTATTCCTTCCGGGTTCGCAGGCTCTGGCTGCTTGACTGCCTTGCTATGATGACGTCACTGTTCACGGTCGCGGAACAGCTCTCTCAAATGAGCGGTATGCCATCCATTGATTATGCAGTACACATGTACCAGTGACATCATTGGCAGCTACAAACGTAAATATCTCCAAAACGGTGTATGTTTAGGAGCTATTCACTGTACCTCCAGGTGAGCCTTATTATAGGCGAAGCCTTATTCTACAGGTAAGCCTTATTATAGGCTAAGCCTTATTCTACAGGTATACCTTATTATAGGCTAAGCCTTATTCTACAGGTAAGCCTTATTCTACTTATAGGCTAAGCTTATTCTACAAGTAAGCCTTATTATAAGCTACGCCTACAGGTAAGCCTTATTATAGGCTAATCCTTATTCTACAGGTAAGCCTTATTATAGGCTAATCCTTATTCTACAGGTAAGCCTTATTATAGGCTAAGCCTTATTCTACAGATAAGCCTTGTTATAAGCTAAGACTTATTATACAGGTATACCTTATTATAGGCTAAGCCTTATTCTACAGGTGAGCCTTATTATAGGCTAAGCCTTATTCTACAGGTAAGCCTTATTATAGGCTAAGCCTTATTCTACAGGTATACCTTATTATAGGCTAAGCCTTATTCTACAGGTATACCTTATTATAGGCTATGCCTTATTCTACAGGTAAGCCGTATTATAAGCTAAGCCTTATTCTACAGGTATACCTTATTATAGGCTAAGCCTTATTCTAAGTGTAAGCCTTATTATAAGCTAAGCCTTATTCTACAGGTAAGCCTTATTATAAGCTAAGCCTTATTATACAGGTAAGCCTTATTATAGGCTAAGCCTTATTCTACAGGTAAGCCTTATTATAGGCTACGCCTTAATCTACAGGTAAGCCTTATTATAGGCTAAGCCTTAGTCTACAGGTAAGCCTTATTATAAGCTAAGCCATATTCTACAGGTAAGCCTTATTATAGGCTAAGCCTTATTCTACAGGTAAGCCTTATTATAGGCTAAGCCTTATTCTACAGGTAAGCCTTATTCTACAGGTAAGCCTTATTATAGGCTATGCCTTATTCTACAGGTAAGCCTTATTATAGGCTAAGCCTTATTCTACAGGTAAGCCTTATTATAAGCTAAGCCTTATTCTACTGGTAAGCCTTATTCTACAGGTAAGCCTTATTATAGGCTACGCCTTAATCTACAGGTAAGCCTTATTATAGGCTAAGCCTTAGTCTACTGGTAAGCCTTATTATAAGCTAAGCCTTATTATACAGGTAAGCCTTATTATAGGCTAAGCCTTATTCTACAGGTAAGCCTTATTATAGGCTACGCCTTAATCTACAGGTAAGCCCTATTATAGGCTAATACTTATTATACAGGTAAGCCTTATTATAGGCTAAGCCTTAGTCTACAGGTAAGCCTTATTATAAGCTAAGCCATATTCTACAGGTAAGCCTTATTATAGGCTAAGCCTTATTCTACTGGTAAGCCTTATTATAGCCTAAGCCTTATTCTACAGGTAAGCCTTATTATAAGCTACACCTTATTCTACATGTATACCTTATTATAGGCTAAGCCTTATTCTATAGGTAAGCCTTATTATAGGCTATGCCTTATTCTATAGGTATACCTTATTATAAGCTAAGCCTTATTATACAGGTAAGCCTTATTATAGGCTAAGCCTTATTCTACAGGTAAGCCTTATTATAAGCTAAGCCTTATTCTACAGGTATACCTTAATATAGGCTAAGCCTTATTCTACAGGTAAGTCTTATTATAAGCTAAGCCTTATTATACAAGTATACCTTATTATAGGCTTATCTGTAGGTACAAGATAAAAAGCGATATGTACTACTACTGTAAGAATTTTTAGAGAAACAGACCAATGTAGTATATAGTACTTTGAGAACATTTTTCATGTAAGAAAAGGACATTATAATGAAACACAAAGCCGTATATCTGATTTTGATTTTTTCATTTGTTCTTCTGGTTTTGCCTTTTAGGAAGATTTCTATTAGGGCAGGTATAAAAGAGAAATGAGCCTTTTGTTTTTGCCTTGATGTTTATTATAATACAACATTGCGCATTACTAGTTGGTCCCGTAGATAGAAATGATCCTAACTGTCAGACAGAGGAATTTGAATGTCCACATTGAATTGCCTGGGCTACACACAAGACTTTGCTGAAACCTTGGAGCCCTCAAGCTTTAATGAAGGATCTCGAGGAAACGACAATACAACGTTGTAGACATCAGTACTACAGGCTGCAATGTACCGAAACACTAATAAACTGTGTTCTTTTTCAAATATCTTGTCCTTCGAGTGGTGCTTTTGTAAGCTAGGCATGGGATTACTATTGTGCTTCTTATGTTAGCATTTGAAAGCAGTTTTTCTTGTGTATATAATATATACAAAAATGCTATTATTGCAGCTCTGTTAAGTTTAGATCAGAGGATGGGTAGGATGTAAAAATATCTCAGAAGGTTGTGAAAGGTTAATGTTATAACCCAGTATGTGTGTCCCTCATTCCTATATCTTCACAGAACTTGTCAGTCAATGGATTCATAACCCGCCAGCCTTGCAATACATTGTCATACATTGAATAACAATCACATGGGAGAGAAGGGGCGACTGCAGCACACATTGCCCTCTAGGGAGGCAGATAAGTGGGGCAGAGGACAGCAGTGAACTGCTTTGAGATCAGATTACAGTCTATTCATTTTGGCCTTTTCTCTTCAGAACACATCATCTGTATCAGCATTTCTCAACCTTTTCAGTCATGACCAAGAACGCAAAATTTCCAGTCGCCCCTGATGTAAATGTTACTTATCATCAATGGGAAACGTGAGCCTGGAACGAAGCGCACAATCATCTTGATGACATTAACTTCACATCAGAAGCCCCCCCATTGCATCAGAGCCCCCTTCCATCTTGTCAGATCCCCCCATCGTGTCAGAGCCCCCCCATCACATCAAAAGTCCCCCCATCATGTTAGATTGCTCCCTATCCTGTCAGAGCCCCTACATCGCATCAGCAGTGTCCCCCATCATAGAAGCTTCCCATCACATCTGAAGCACCCTTATACATCACAATCCCCTCTATACATCAAAGTTTCCCCATCAGGTCCCCTCTTCCCTTCAGAGCCATACCTTACTCCAGCAGCATGGTAGAGGGGAGGAGGTGGAGCAGGTCTGGACAAAGGCATATGCTGTCCTCTCTTGAATGCTGGGGGAAGCCCTGTGTGCCACCTGCCCTGGATCAGCGTCATGTAGAGGCGGACTGACCATTTGGAAACTCGGGTACTGCCCGAGGGCCCGGGGTCAGTAGGGGGCCCCATGAGATGCCCCTGGTACCTTTTTCATAGGCTTTTTTGAGTTTGAGCAAGGACACAGGGGCCCCATGATCCCCTCTTGCCCGGGGCCCCCATGAGTTGTCAGTCCGCCCCTGGCGTCATGCATTGTCATGGTGCAGGAAGGCACTAGAGCATCATTGATTGTTATAGTGCTAGTGGTTGGTCCACACCATGACAGTGCATGATTCTGATCCAAGGAATACTGCATCCTATGGCACTCCAGCTCTAGAAAAAAACACATTTCACCTGCTTTGTGTCAGATTTATGTCAGTGTATGATTCTCTAGAGCAGAGGTCTCAAATCAGTCTAGACAAAGGGCCAGTTTACCATCCTTCAGACTTTAGGAGGGCTGGACTGTGACCTTTGAGAGTAGAAAAGGTCCCGATGTCAATGAAGCAAAAACATTGCCCCATCTTTGGTGTTAATGGGACAAATTGTGCCACATCGTTGGTATAAGTGAGAGGAATTGTGCCCCATCAGCGGTGTCATTGGGCCCCATTGTTGGTGTCATTGGGTGAAATTGTGACCCATCGTTGGCATCATTGGGAGGAATTGTGCCCCACCATTGGTGTCATTGGGTGGAATTATGCCCCATTGTTGGTATCAGTGGATGAAATAGTGCGCCTAGAGCCAGATAAAAGTAAGCAAAGGGCCGCATCTGGCCCTCGGGCCACAGTTTGGAGACCACTGCTCTACAGTAAGGGAAATTCCCTATTAGTTGTCAGCAGCACAAGTGTCCCCATTAGAAGATTTACCCTCTACTCCTATGCTGGTGATAACTCAAAGATTTGGATTCTCCGTAACTTTTAGTCCCAGGGACCTTAGGCAGCATGGAAGAAAGTGACACCCCAGCAAAGATACAGACAGCAATAAAAACCTGACAGGGGTTCTAGTCCTTCCCTAATTTATCCAAAACGTACAGAAATAAATTGGGGGTTTAGATTCACTTTATCACCTTTTCTCCTGACATGCGTTAGTTGACCTAATTTATTATGCCGGAGAACAGCCAGAAGTAGAAATGCATCCATTGCTGTCAGTATCCATTAAAAAGATTTTGTGGAAATCCTACCACTTTTAATGAAAATAGTAAAAGCTAAAAGTAGATACACTGTTGACTACAGATATATTTAAATATATTACATGTATGTCATTACAAACTGATACAATTTAAAGAATCCTACTCAAAGCAAAACAAAAAAAAATTATCCTTTTTTTAACGCAAAAATGTAGAGCTATTCATCTTGTGAAACTGCATGTTGTTCTGTACAAATAAGGGCAAACTCAAATTCAGCACTCCTGTGATCCACTAGCTCATTTTACCTGGGGTAGAGGAGAAACTGTTTTATTTACCTGATCCTCTGCTCCCCTAGCAGATGGTGCTCCCCCACGCTCCAGCAGTGGACTGTCCCTCTATATCATCATGTCCAATGCAGGGCTATGGACCTTGATTTGGTCTTGATGATGTCAGGACCCTAGACCGCTAGAGGGTAGGGGAGAAGAAGCTGCAGGTTCAGTCCAGTTGCAGGAAGGAAATGGAGGATCAGGTAATAAGTCTTTTTATTTTTTTTTTACCTAGTCCAAAACACGAAATAAATCATTGCAGTGCAGGCACAGCCACAAAAACGTGTTTCTGTTTTTTCCTCTTCTATAGTCACCATTACTTGATCATGGATTCAGGAACCTAAAAGTGTCTTATTTACATCTTATATGTATATGTAACCTTTTTTAAAAAAATATTTTTAAATAATTGTATGCCCCTGTACAAAGTTAGACATGGGCTTTTTTCATTTCATATAGACTTGCTGTTATATTTTTACTCCTAGGTGGTGACCAGTTCTTAAAAGAATGGTGTCATGTAAGTTGCGCAGTCTCTTCTTCCAATGACAGGCTTATGCAGGCCATAGATGGGTCGAAAATCGGCTGATTTTTCGGCCAATAATAAAATCGGCCGATTTTCGGATCGTTAGTGGGTTAATTGTTCAGCCGTTTTTCAGTATTTTGGTAGATTTTTTTTATCGGTAAAGTTGGAAAAAGATTGGTCGATTTTGCCGATCGCCCGATTTTCGCGGCAATTATGGGCAAATCAGCCGATCTTTTTACCGATAAAAAATCTGCACATGAGCAGTGACCTGCAAGAGGCAGACAAAAAGAAGTAGAAAAAGAAGAAGAAGAGGATGAAGAAGAAGAAGAAGAAGAGGAAGAAGAGGATGAAGAAGAGGATGAAGAGGATGAAGAAGAGGAAGAAGAGGATGAAGAAGAGGAAGAAGAGGATGAAGAAGAAGAGGAAGGGGATGAAGAAGAGGAAGAGGATGAAGAAGAAGAAGTGGATGAAGAAGTAGAAGAAGATGAAGAAGAAGAGGAAGAAGAGGATGATGAAGAAGAAGAGGATGAAGAAGAAGAAGAAGAGGATGAAGAAGAAGAGGAAGAGGATGAAGAAGTAGAAGAAGAAGAAGAAGAAGAGGATGATGAAGAAGAAGAGGATGAAGAAGAAGAAGAGGAAGAAGAAGAGGAAGAAGAAGAAGAAGAAGAAGAGGATGAAGAAGAAGAAGAGGAAGAAGAAGAAGAGGAAGAAGAAGAAGAAGAGGATGAAGAAGAAGAGGAAGAAGAAGAGGATGAAGAAGAAGAGGATGAAGAAGATGAAAAAGAAGAAGAGGATGAAGAAGATGAAGGAGAAGAAGAGGAAGAAGAAGAAGAGGATGAAGAAGAAGAAGAATTCCAGTCCAGCAAAAAGTGTCCCTGCAGAGATCTCCGCTATTTCTTTGACAGTGCTTTGACATTTATAGCGGTTGCAACGATGTATCTACTTGTTTCCGAATAAAAACATCTGTATCTGAAATGGATACAAATAGATACATTGTTGCAACCGCTATAAATGTCTAAGCACTGTCAAAGAAATAGCGGAGCTCTCTGCAGGGACACTTTTTGCCGGCTGTAGATGGAATGAAAATCTGCCGATTTTTTTTACCATTCCTGGTAATGTTGGCCTGCATTACCTAATGACGGTCTTTGATAATACCCTGGAGGAGGGTCATAAAGACGTACTTCCGGTTTCCTATGTTGAGCGTGCAACATCATATCTGGTGCTGCCAGTTTGGTTTACTTTCTGGAATCCGTTTTACACTAGGAAGTCTGTTTTGGAGGATTTTGTCAATTGGCGACTTATTTAAAGTTATGACGTGAGTAGATTGAGAGCTATTTTATTCAATTAAAAGTCTTTGCAATATTGCACTATGGGTTCTCCTTTGTCTTCCTATATAACACATCGTTATGAGGGGAAATCCCTTTTGAAGTTGGGAATTTTTCCCTGGGAATTGGAGGATAATATTGTATCCATAAAGTGCAATTTATTCTTATTTCTGGTGAGTGCGGAGTACATCAGTATTCACAGGAAGGTGTGGATCCGTGGTGTCTTTTCTCTGTATTACACTTATCCTAAAATTTTTTTGAAGCACTATTTGAGCACTAAATAAATAAAATGCTCAAATAAAATGATAATATCACGTGATACAATCTTCTCACAATCAATCAGTGTAATAAAATGATTATAGTGTAGAAATATAAATAAATATCAATAAGTGCACATACACATAATCCCCTCTTAATCCACAATTGAGAGATCCAATATACTTAAATGCTTGAGTGCAAAACGTGAATCCCCTCTATGGGGGTATAAACAATGCAAAACGTGCTAAGTGTCACACACCACACTTAACAAAAACAAATATATACATGTAATAAAATAGAAAACCCCCCCAAATAAAGATAATAGAGTCCAAAATGATAATATATAACACGTGCTCCAACTTCAATTACATGCAAGTGATAACATGTGTAGGTGTTCACAGCAATAGTGTCAATCCTTCAGTGGCCACTGACCACCTACACATGTTATCACTTGCATGTAATTGAAGTTGGAGCACGTGTTATATATTATCATTTTGGACTCTATTATTATCTTTTTTGGGGGGTTTTCTATTTTATTACATGTATATATTTGTTTTTGTTAAGTGTGGTGTGTGGCACTTAGCACGTTTTGCATTGTTTAGATCCCCATAGAGGGGATTCACGTTTTGCACTCAAGCATTTAAGTATATTGGATCCCTCAATTGTGGATTAAGAGGGGATTATGTGTATGTGCACTTATTGATATTTATTTATATTTCTACACTATTATCATTTTATTGCACTGATTGATTGTGGGAAGATTGTATCATGTGATATTATCATTTTATTTGAGCATTTTATTTATTAAGCGCTACTGTGTTTATATATATATATTTTGTCATTTGCATTTTACTGGGTCAAAGTTCTAGTGTCAGCAGTTTAGGGTTAGGGCCCCATTTAAGCTACTGTGTTTATATATATATATTTTGTCATTTTCATTTTACTGGGTCAAAGTTCTAGTGTCAGCAGTTTAGGGTTAGGGCCCCATTTAAGCGTAGGAGGATTTATTTATTACTATTTGAGCACTACTTTCTTTATTTTTGGTTTCATCACCTTTTGTATTTGGGCACACATTTTATATATTTTTTTCATTTTGGTGGTTTTGAACATTTATTTTATAACCACAGAATTTGTGCATAATTAATTTTGATTCATTTCATGTTTTGTGCTGTTTTATTGTTTCACTGATTTTTTTTTTTTTATCAATCATTTTGATTGTTATCAAGGCACAGCAGCATTCACTTTCAAATTTTTCACATAGTTCTTGTGGCGCAGGTTGTTTTTGTTTTAGTTTAATGATAGGCTTATGTTGATAAGTCCACTTTAACTAACATTTTGGGTTTAAACAGATTCCTGGTGTCTCTCTTGTATTTTGCATGTGAAGATCGGAGATCAAGAGCCCCATTCTCACAGGGACAGTGATCTTAAACCAAGAAGTGTTCATATCTGTTAACTGCTCGGTACATAAATGACATAATTTTTCTAAAATGATTTATGAAAAAATAATTTGAATACTATTGTTTTGTGTATACAGTATGTATGCAGAGATTTGCAGAACACAATAGGGAACACAGAATAACAATATGCACAGCACTGCTACACAAAGCTCTCTTATCTTTTTCATATACTGTAAATTTCATAACTTTTCTGAGTACAATGATCTTTGAAATCCCATATATTTTCCTTATTTAAGTGAAGGGAATATTACAATTTTATTGTTCACTGTGAAATAAAATATCCTCCTTTCGTCAAAGTGTATTGTAGACATCCGCAAGATGTTCATAAAAATACAATAAGAGTATTTCAACATCATAAAAGCAACAGCGATGGGTTTTATTATCTCAAAAATCCGGCCATATGTATGTCATGTGCAATCAAATGTTTATGAAGGAGATAACAGCACCACCAGATGTGAATCTTTAATTCGTGCAGATGAGTGATGATTTCTAAGGGATTTATACAGTCATTTAATATTTAAAGCCTGTAACATTTGCTTAAAATGTATTCAGTCCATTGTAGAGAAATCTAAAATCCCCAGAGGCTGCTGTATTTACAAAGCATTGATTAAATACCATGGGAATTATACAGTAAATCTAAACTCCAGGCATAAAACAAAAAATACAATTTAATGCATTTGTGTACTGCTATTTACACCACAGATGAGGTGGGGGGAGGGCAGCACTCAAGAGCCAATCAGACTCTGCTGTATGCACATGTACTGACATAGAATGCACTGATAGGAGAAGCCAGCAGACTTCATGACCAGCTCTTTTGGCAGGTGGGGAGGTGATACAACTGTTTTCCTTAAAGCCCACCTCTGAGCATATTTTAAAGAGTCCTCCAACAGGAAGTTACAATTAAAAAACATCTTTTGCTGCAACACTCGCCTCCTATCCAGAACTGATCCCCCCGTCCCAGTAATTCCCTTCTTCCACTAGATGTCCTCAGATGTCTTTAGTCTTTCCAATATTGAAGATTGAGGACATACTGTGGGTGCAGAATGTCATGGACCTGTCCCCTGAGAGTTATGAAGCAGAGGAAAGCACTAACATTGTCCACATCTCTGGTGCCCAACCTGTGGCCAGAGGGCTGCATGTGGTCCTTTGGTACTTTTTTGTACAGCCCTCGAGCCCCTGCAGACAGTAATCTGTGCTTACCTACCCATATGGAAGAAAAATATATTTGAAATATATTTTTAAAATATTCTTCCCAAATATATTGACATATATTTGAAATGCTACAATTTTGGCCATATTCAATATATTTCAAAATATATTTCAATTAAAAAAAAAAAAGAAAATTTTATATATATATATATATATATATATATATATATATATATACACACACACACATACTGTATGTGGAAATGTGTTTTTATTACAAAATATATGAAAAAAAAATTAAAAATACATTTCAAGTATACTGTATGTCTTTAAAAATACAAATCTACATTTCTGGAATGCATTTACAAATATATGTAAGAATATATGTTAAAATTACTTTTTATATGTTAAAAAAAAGTGAAGAGTATATTTAAAAATATATATTTTTTAAAATATTTTTTAAAATATATTCTTCATATTTTTTTAACATGTAAATTCAATATAAAATTCATTTTAACATATATTAGTAAATGCATTCCAAAAATGTAGATTTGTATTTTTAAAGACATACAGTATATTCGAAATGTATTTTAAAAAATATTTTTCATATATTTTGTAATAAAAATGCATTTCAACATATAGTATATATATATATATATATATATATATATATTTATATATATGTCAACATATTTGGGAACAATATTTTTTAAAATATATTTCAAATATATTTTTCTTCTACGTGGGTATTGCCCTGTTATAGCAGTGATTTTTAGCAGTCTCATGTGATATGTCTCCAGTCTATGACTGTCTCCTGAAGCATGTCCCCAGTCTCCAAAAAATTCCTATAACATGCTCACAATCTCTGTTCTGCCCCGCTTTCATGTATTTTTTATGTCTTGCATTGTACTGCAGGAGGTGGTCAGTTTTCTGTAATCTACTGATATCTATTGCTGTGGTATGGCCACTACAACTTGTTTATTAATGTTATTTTGATATCTTCCTTTGTCCTCCCCATCTGTTTAGTGTTAGTTAGTTTAGTCCTAGCTAGACCCTCCCCACTTATTCCATGTTCTCTCAGTCAGCATTAGTTTTTCATAGAGACAGGGCTCAGGAATGAGATTGTCAGGGACCACGGCTCCAGGGTCCGCGATCGCGGCTCCGTCCCTCGCGCATGCGCAGTGGCGGCGGATCGCGCCGGGACACGGGCACTAGGTTCTCGGCGAGCCGCGGCTGACAGGACGCCGCGCATGCGCAGTAGGAGCCGCGGGCGCGCCTCAGGCTTCCAATGACAGCCGGGGGCGCGTCCTAGCCGGCCAATGACAGTGCAGGGCGCACTATTTAAAGATGCCCTGCACTGTCACAGATTGCCGCAAGGTCTTCTGTGATCCTGAGTTCCTGCACCTATCTTGTGACCCTGATTGACCCTGACTATTCTGCCTGCTCCTGCGTTTGACCCGGATTGTCCTGACTACTCTGCCTGCTCCTGCGTTTGACCCGGATTGTCCTGACTATTCTGCCTGCTCCTGCGTTTGACCCGGATTACCCTGACCATTCTACGGATTGACTTCCCTGCTGACCCTGCGTGTGACCCGACTACTCTCGCCTACCGATTCTGTACCCCGCTTACCCTCACGGGCCCACGATCCGTTACTACCCTGCTGGGGCCGCCATCCTCTTCATATCTGGCTCTCCCGGTACCTGTCCCCAAGGGTCTCCTCAGCCACTGGCGGGCCTGCTCGGAGGTCGTGACCTGGCCCGGGACTGTTTCAAGTCCATCCCCACCATCAGGGGCTCTGGTGAAAGCACAGCCCGGGCTTAGACCCCACGCTCTGAGTAGGTCTGTCAGTTGGCAGCCTGAGGCACCACCTGGCGGATCATAACAGTACCTTGCGGCCATGACAGAGCCAGGAAGTGGACCGGCGTCCCTAGAGGATATTTGTCAGCACCTGGCCACCTTGACCCAGGCTTTTCAGAACTTCCACAGTCGATGGAGGACCGCATGGAGTCAATAGCCCCCCTGACTCCCCCTGCTCAGAGTCCTCCACCTGCAGGACCTCCCGCTAACCCGGTATCCGGAGCGGGTGCCACATCCCTAGCTCCTGAACCCCGCGTTCCTCTGCCGGAACGATTCCGTGGTGATCGGAGCCGCTTCCGAGCCTTCCGGAACGCCTGCACCCTATACTTTGACTTACAACCCCGCACGTTCACCACTGAGACCGTCAAGGTGGGGTTTATAGTCTCCCTCCTTCAGGATGAGCCCCAGGATTGGGCTCACCGTCTGATGGAGAAGCACGACCCCCATCTTGACTCCGTGACCGAATTCTTTCGGGCCATGGCCGTCTTGTATGACGACCCTCAGCGAGCTGCTTCCGCTGAAGCGACTCTATACTCCCTGCGGCAGGGCCGCCGGACAGCCGAAGAATACGCGTCCGATTTTAGGCGTTGCATGGGCGACACCAGATGGAACGATGCGGCCTTATGTCACCAGTTCCGCATCGGGCTGTCTGAGCCTCTCAAGGACGAACTAGCGCGAGTAGGCCTACCTGACTCCCTGGAAAAACTGATTGAGTTGGCCATTCAAATTGACCGTAGACTAAGGGAACGTCGGCTGGAAAGGAGCAGTCAGGGTCAAAGGGTGGCATGCATTCCTTCCAGAGATACAGCTCCAACCCCAGGGAACCATCCGCGAAGCAGGGAAACAGGGGAGAACCCGGAACCCATGCAGCTGGGATTGGCCCGTTCTCACTTATCGGTCGAGGAACGTCAAAGGAGACTATCACAGAACCTATGTCTGTACTGCGGGGAAGCTGGTCATCAGGTGCGCTCCTGTCCTGCTAAAATGAGTAAGTCCACGCCCGTTTCTTTTTCTCTACCCGCAGGAAGGGATGATCAGTCGAGTTACCTGGCCATTCCTGTGTCTTTACAGCTCCCCGGAGGAACATTGTCGGTGACCGCAATCGTTGACTCAGGAGCCTGTAGTTGCTTCATCGATCTGACTTTTGCCCACCGGCAAAAAATCCCTCTCCAGACCAAAGAAAGGGGGTTCAACATCTTCTTGGCAGATGGGTCTCGTATAAAATCAGGGGTGGTGGACCAGGAGACACCACCCATTTTCACCACAATGGCAGACCATCACCAGGAGTTCCTCCGTTTGGATGCCATCGCATCCCCCCTTTTTCCAGTCATTCTGGGCCTCCCTTGGCTGAGGGCCCATAACCCCCAGATTGACTGGGAAAAGGGAACAGTTCAATTTTGCTCACCCTATTGTTTAAGTCACTGCCACGTCACAGGATCCGTGGTTCCCCGGTTCCTCCTGTGCTTGGATGGTGACACCGATCTTTCCCAGGTTATTCCCCCGGCCTACCATGACTTCTTAGACGTCTTTAGTAAGCAAGGAGCTGACGTTCTCCCTCCGTACCGTTCCTACGACTGCCCCATAGACCTCCTACCCGGATCTGAAATCTCTTTCGGCCGTATCTTTCCCTTGTCCGAAGCAGAATCAGGAGTACTGAGGGAATACATTGATGAGAACCTTCGGAAGGGATTTATTCGTCCATCCACATCCCCAGCCGGGGCCGGGTTATTCTTCGTAGAGAAGAAGGACAAATCGTTACGGCCCTGCATAGACTACCGTGACCTGAACAAAATAACGGTAAAGAATCGTTATCCTTTACCCCTAGTCCCCGAGCTCCTCCAGAGATTGAGATCAGCAACGATATTCACTAAATTAGACCTGCGGGGGGCCTATAACCTTGTCCGTATCAGGGAGGGGGATGAGTGGAAGACGGCGTTCCGTACGAGATTCGGTCACTACGAGTACTTGGTGATGCCGTTCGGGCTCTGTAATGCACCGGCGACCTTTCAGCACTTTATCAATGATGTTTTTCGTGACCTTCTTGATATTTTTGTGGTGGTTTATTTGGATGACATCTTAATTTTTTCCCCTTCACTGGAGGTTCATCGGGGTCATGTGATACGGGTATTAGAAAGGTTGCGTCAACACGGGCTATACGCAAAGGCAGAAAAGTGCTGTTTCGAACAGCACGAAACCACATTCTTGGGACTGGTTCTCTCTTCCGCGGGGGTCGCGATGGATCCCCAGAAAGTCACGGCGATCTTAGATTGGCCAATACCCGCCGATAAAAAGGGGGTACAGCGTTTCATCGGGTTTTCCAACTTTTACAGGAAGTTTATTAGGAACTTCTCCGGTCTGGTCTCCCCGATCACGCAACTGACGAAACAAGGGGTCCGCTTTAAGTGGACTCCCGAAGCGCAGACAGCCTTCGAAAAGCTCAAAGAATTGTTCACCTCTGCTCCCATTCTCTGCCATCCAGATGCTTCTCTCCCATATGTGTTGGAAGTGGACGCCTCCGAAAATGCTGTAGGGGCGGTTTTGTCCCAAAGGAGTGGTACCAAGGAACTTCTGCACCCTGTGGCGTTCTTCTCCAGGAAGTTGACTCCAGCGGAACGCAACTACGACATTGGAGATCGGGAGCTCCTGGCCATTAAAACTGCTCTTGAAGAATGGAGGTATTTACTGGAAGGAGCCACACACCCAATCCTAATATTCACAGATCACAAAAACCTTGAATATTTGAGAACGGCAAAACGACTGAGACCTCGCCAAGCGAGATGGGCGCTTTTCTTCTCTCGATTCTCATTCCATATAACGTACCGACCCGGTACTAAGAACACTAAACCAGACGCTCTGTCCCGCATGTTTGAGGACCCCGACGACACTGTGCTACCTGACACCATCTTACCTTCTGGGAGTTTCCTCGCTCTACAAACGGAACTTCGCTCCCGACTTCTTGATGCTTCTGTAGGACTACCAGTTCCATCTGAATCACCCCTCCAGAGCCACGGTGGGCTAATTTGGAAGGAAGACCGGATCATGGTCCCAGAAGAAGTGCGAACCCTGGTCCTAGGGCACTGCCACGACCATCCTATGGCGGGCCACTTCGGGGTAACGAAGACGCTGGATCTGCTACGGCGCTCGTTCTGGTGGCCAGACATGATCAAGGATTGTGAGCAGTACGTCCGAACGTGTTCCACCTGTCAAAGGAACAAGCCCTCCAGGAGCAGGGCATGGGGATTGTTACGTCCATTACCCATACCCAAGCGGGCTTGGCAAATGATAGCCATGGATTTCGTGGTCGAACTTCCACCATCCCAGGGCAACACTGCAATAATGGTGATCGTTGACCGCTTCTCAAAGATGGCACATTTCGTGCCCCTGGAGAAGACCCCATCAGCACCGGAAACGGCACGGATCTTCATCAAGGAAGTGGTTAGGCTTCATGGTGTTCCCGAAGATATAGTATCAGATCGGGGGGTCCAATTCACCTCCAGGTTCTGGAACGCCTTATGTAAATCGCTGGGAATCAAGCTGTCGCTTTCATCCGCCTACCATCCACAGACCAACGGCCAAACTGAGAGAACAAACCAGACGCTGGAACAGTACTTACGGTGCTACACATCCTACCTTCAGGACGACTGGCTGTCGTTGCTGCCTTCCGCGGAATTCGCGTACAACAACTCGAGTCACTCAGCCACGGGTCAATCCCCGTTCTTTTTCAATTATGGGTATCATCCCACATTCCTCCCTGATCTGATGCCTGAGAATCCGGTACCAGCATCTCAAGACATCTTGAACTTCTTTTCTGTCAATAACAAGACAATTCAGGAAGCCATCGCTAAAGCCCAAGAGGACAGTAAGAGGGCATTCGACAGAAAGAGAAGAGGAGAATTACTGCTTCAACCGGGGGATCAGGTTTGGCTAGCAACAACCAACTTGAAGATGCTATGTCCTTCAAGGAAGCTGGGACCCAAGTTCATCGGCCCCTTTCCGGTAAAGCGAGTGGTTAACGAGGTGGCCTACGAGCTCGAGCTTCCGCAGACCTTCAAGATACATCCGGTCTTCCATGTATCTTTCCTGAAGCCATCCAGACCGGATCCCTTCCCGGACCGTGAATCCAGACCTCCCGAGGCAGTCACTATAGGTGACCAGGAGGAATTTGAAGTGGAGACTATCCTCAGTTGCCGAAGGAGGGGGGGCCAGACACAGTTCCTGATAAAGTGGAAGGGGTATGGCCCTGAGGAGAACTCATGGGAACCCGCCCAGAACGTCCACGCGCCCAGGCTCATCCGGGAGTTTTTTCGTGCTCACCCGCGGTGGAGAGATCAGTGGGGCTCCCGAAGGGTGCCCATTGGGGGGGGGCAATGTCAGGGACCACGGCTCCAGGGTCCGCGATCGCGGCTCCGTCCCTCGCGCATGCGCAGTGGCGGCGGATCGCGCCGGGACACGGGCACTAGGTCCCGGCGCGCCGCGGCTGACAGGACACCGCGCATGCGCAGTAGGAGCCGCGGGCGCGCCTCAGGCGTCCAATGACAGCCGGGGGCGCGTCCTAGCCGGCCAATGACAGTGCAGGGCGCACTATTTAAAGATGCCCTGCACTGTCACAGATTGCCGCAAGGTCTTCTGTGATCCTGAGTTCCTGCGACTATTCTGCCTGCTCCTGCGTTTGACCCGGATTGTCCTGACTACTCTGCCTGCTCCTGCGTTTGACCCGGATTGTCCTGACTATTCTGCCTGCTCCTGCGTTTGACCCGGATTACCCTGACCATTCTACGGATTGACTTCCCTGCTGACCCTGCGTGTGACCCGACTACTCTCGCCTACCGATTCTGTACCCCGCTTACCCTCACGGGCCCACGATCCGTTACTACCCTGCTGGGGCCGCCATCCTCTTCATATCTGGCTCTCCCGGTACCTGTCCCCAAGGGTCTCCTCAGCCACTGGCGGGCCTGCTCGGAGGTCGTGACCTGGCCCGGGACTGTTTCAAGTCCATCCCCACCATCAGGGGCTCTGGTGAAAGCACAGCCCGGGCTTAGACCCCACGCTCTGAGTAGGTCTGTCAGTTGGCAGCCTGAGGCACCACCTGGCGGATCATAACAGAGATTGTCTTCTTACACTTCAGAACACTGGAAAATATTTCACTGTACTGCAACTACCTGAAACAAAATTGTGTTGGATTCAACTTCTGTGTGATATTGAAAAGTTAAGAATGCAAGTGTACAATCCAAACACACACATTCCTGCATTAAAAATGGCTATGTGTATAAGTGGGTGCTGCAGCGACCATTGGCTGGAACCAAACAGAATCAACAAGGGAGAATGTCACCAGCACACCGAGGATCACCAATAAGGGTACAAAAGTATTAATGAATGATCACATAGTTAGAACACGGCAATGTTTCGGAGTCTCACAGGACCCCTTCGTCAGTCATGTAACCTCTTGCAGGACTCCTTCATCAGGCATGTGATGGTCACATGCCTGATGAAGGGGTCCTGCGAGACTCTGAAACGTTGCCTGGCTGTTACTACGTGATCGTTCATTCAAATGTTTGGACCCATATTGGTGATCATCGGTGTGCTGATGACATTCTCCCGTATTGAAAAGTTAAGTTGCCTGTGGATGGTGCCTGGTCAGCAGGTGACCATACTGTTCAGACAGACTGGGGTTTATTTACTAAAGCTGGAGAGTCCAAAATCAGACTCCCTTCTGCATAGAAACCAATCAGCTTCCAGATTTCATTGCCAAAGCTTCATTGAACAAGCTGAGGTTAGAAGCTGATTGGTTTCTATGCAGAAGGGAGTCTGATTTTGGACTCTCCAGCTTTAGTAAATAAACCCCACTGGGTCTATGGAGGTATGTTAATGCATAAAGTGGCATTTGAAGCAGAACAATCTCAGACTCTCCTGCAGCATGTCCACAGGCCCCAGCCATTTCCTGTATTATATTTGCAGTCTCTAACTATCTCCCGTATTATGTCCACAGTCTCTGACCTTCTCTTTAATCATGTCTGCAGGTTTTAACCATATCCTGTTGTGTGTCTGTTTCTGACACTAAATATTTACCGAATTTTATGTTCAACCCTTGGGTGCACTTGACCTTATATCAAGAAAGTTGACCACCACTACTCTACATCATGAAAACTGCTGTACAACATGAGGACTGCTCACCACCGGAAGAAGATCTGAAGAGGAAGAGGACTATACACATCAAGTAACCAGCCTGAAGACATCCAGAAAAGGTCAGCATAACAATTACAAAAGCATGAAGCCTTCAGTGGAGTACTAGAGATCGGGGACTCTGAAGTGAGATTGCAGTTCAAATAAATTTAAAAAATGGATAAACAAATTGAGGAGGGAAGCCGAGCAACATGACCTGTCAAGGCTGTCTTAATAGCATCATGGGCCACTGGGCAAAGCAATGCACTGGTGCCCCTACCAGGTAGATGGTGACCTGCGGTGCACACAGCACACTGCAGCAAAAAGGGGTGTGGCTAAATTATTTTAAATATAGGGAGTGTTTTTTTTGTCTGATTAGACACAAAAAATAAACACAACCAGGGAATTATCCCAAATTAAAATGACCCCCTGGGAAGACAGGTATCAGCAGGGTGGATGACAGGTGTCAGCAGGGCAGAGGACATGGGGTAAGCAGGGGCAATGTACAGGGGTCAGCAAGGCAGGGTACAGGAGGTCAAATCCCCCCATTCACCCACTTATCCAAAATCCCCCCTTAGTGCAAATCCCCCAAAGCCCACCTCCTAGCACATACCCCTCCATTCCTCTTCATAGCACTAATCCCTCCCCCCAAATTACCCTTCCGAGCACAAACAGCCCCCCCCCCCCCTTCCTCCACAAACCTCTTATCCCAAGCATCCCAAATGATTCTTACCCCCCTCCCCTCATTGTGTTCCCAGTACAATTCCCCCACCTGTAAGTTCCACCCCCCCTAAACTTACAGGTGGGAAATCACAACAGAAGAGATGCGGGTTGTGCTGTGTTCCTGTCATAACTGAGCTCGGCCATGCAGCAAATGACAGAGGATCACTCTTATACTGGGCTGTTTGATTACCTACTCCCTATCTCCTCCAAGGGCTGCTTATCTCCTGGCAGCAGGAATTGTGGATAAGGGGTGGTTAATCAGACTATGTAAAGTTCGATCTAGCAGTCTGATGCATGGAGGAGGGGGAAAGCACAGCACAACCTGCAACTCTTCCCAGCTTTCTCCTGTCTGCTGCTGTCACTTCTCAGTGGACTTTTTCACTTTATTTCTCTGCAACAGGCTGCCCTCCCTTCACCAAAATGTCCATGGGATGGCTGGCACCATCCAATGACCACCTATCTCTAGAATGGTCATTTGCACTTTAAGGACTATCCCAGTGAAACAATTCTTGCAATTTGTGACCACCTCTCCTTGGAATAAGCTGAGACTGATAATAGACAAGTTCCAAGAAGCCACCTTTCTCCTCCTCTCCACAAGCAGAGTGGACAATAAATCACCATATATAAAGAAACAAAAGGGGATATCCCATAGTGTAAAACCGCTTTTACCTTTATTATGGGGAAATGACTGCAAAAAATACACTCACAAAAGAAGTGCCTGTAGCCCGGAACCTGGTGTACTCAGCCTTGTTGCTGTTGCAATTAAAAAAATAGATGCCGCTATGGTGGTTACTTCTCCAAGCGGCGTGCATTCAACAGGGTGGATGTGACGTCGGCGGAAGTTGCGCCATCAAACCTTGACGCGTCTCGATCATAGATCATCTTCAGGAAGTGCAAAATCTGCCATTTCAGTCGCTTAGCCAATTAATAGGCTAAATCTTTTGCTAATTCCAATCAATGTTACAACTAATCGGCCAAACTAAACTGCAACATTGCTGGGTACAGTCAGTGTTACAGATACAACTGGGCTAACAGGCATCTGGTTAAAATTAAAACTCTAAAGAAAGAATGAAATCTCCTTGATGAGATAAGGAGTGCCACTCTTAAAGGGGAAAATATCCTCAAAATAATATGTATATATAAGTAAAATAATATTTAAATAAAATTCCTCTAAAGACAAATGCAAGAATAAAACAAATGTAAAGAATAAATCTAAAATAACATTAAAATATATAAAATGATAATAACAAAGAAAAGAGCTTAAGCCCCCCTCTAATTTTAAAAATTGGCCAAGAAACAGTTTAAATCTATCTCTACATTAAACCCTTCTTTTTACGCTAACTTCTTTTGGTATGATGGCCAATACTACAACCAGATCAAGGGAATATTGATGGGGGCTAAATATGCTACTAGTGTGCCCAACATCTTCCTCAATAAATGGGGGCAGGAGGAAATTTATGGTGAGATATGGCCTGATCTATCTATCTATCTATCTATCTATCTATCTATCTATCTATCTATCTATCGATCTATCTATCTATATATCAAAGATACATTGATGACATCCTGGTGGTGTGGCATGGTACTAGAGAGTGTGTAGCGAAGTTCATCAAGCACAGATAGGAATGGATACATACCGATTCAGAGCTGCCACCACCCTGGGTGGAAAAAGGCTATATAAAAAGGACAGTTCATGAGGATAAAGAGGAACTGTTTGTTACAGGAAGATTATAGGTAGATTTCAAGAGAAGGGTTATAACCTAGAGGAGGTCAGGCAAGTACGAGAGGAGGTAGGTCTACTTGATAGGCAACATATACTGCAAGAGAAAAGCAAAACACCTACACAAATGGGGGAGATAGCATACATCACAGATTTCAATAAACAATATAAAGAGCTACTACCAAAACAAAATGTCATTTGTATATAGGCGAGCCCTGGTCTTAGAACTAAGTTGGTACATAACATTCCCAATCCACCTAAAAAGCTCTTTTCAGAAAGGGTTTTTTTTATAGATGTGGCAAATGTGGTCCATGTAGACATACCAAAAAGCTGCTAAAGAAAAGTACTACGTTTATGTCTCTTCAAACTTACAAACAATACAATATTAAACCATGTATTACCTGCCAGACTAAATTTGTAACCTACATGTTGTAGTGTACCTGTGGATATCAATCTATAGGGAGAACCACCCGCAAACTCACCAAAAGAATTAGTGAACATTTTGCCAACATCAGGAAAGGTTACCCAAAACATAGTGTATCTAATCATTTTAAGACAGTACACAATAAAGATCCATCACATCTTTCCTTTTTTGCTATAGATAAGATAGAGAGACATTGGAGAGGGTCACATATGACTAGAGAAATCTCTAAAAACGAAACACAATGGATTTATGAGCTTCAAACTTTAACGCCAGAAGGGTTGAATGTGGAGATAGATTGTTTTCTGACCAATTTTTTAGCCAGAGTATACTAAGTGTTATTATTTTATCATGTAATATCTTTTAATAATATTGATATTCCTATTTATGTTATTCAGATTTGATGTATAATTATTTGGAGAGGAATTTTCTCCTGTAAGAATGCCACTCCTCAATGCATGGAGGAGAATATAACATCTACTTTTTATAATTTTAAAATGAGTGGCATTGGCAAAGCTGTAGTTTAGCCAATTAATTGGCTGAGCGACTGTAAGGTTTAAATACCAACCTCAAAATGGCAGATTTTGCACTTCCTGAAGACGATCTATGATCGAAACGCATCGAGGTATGATGACACAACTTCTGCTGATGTCACTTCAGCCCTTTGGAATGCACGCCACCTGGGGAGCTAACCACTATAGGCCATTTTCTGACTGCTTCAGCAACGAGGCTGAGTACACCAGGTGCCAGGTTATGGGCACTTCTTTTGTGAGTTTAATACTTGCAGTTATTTCACCATAATTAAAGGAAAAGCGGTTTTACACTATGGGATGTCTACTTTTGTTGTTTTTTCATACATGTTGACCATTTGCCTATGCTGCCTGTAGAGGAGAGGAGAGAGTTGATAGTGACACAGCTCATTTTGGAGGAACAAGTGATTACCATTAGCAACACAGTTTTACTGGGATAGTCCCAAGAGCTCTAACGACCATCCTAGAGATAGGTGATCATTGGATGACGGTGAGTGTTAGCACCAGTTTGAGCAGAGTGGAGCACCTGTTGTATTGTAAAAGGAGTTCACAATCAAGATGATCAGCACCATTTTCTTACTCTATTTTTTCACCTATTGGGACTGATTTATCTATTTTATGGTTTATTTAAATTTATACACTATTTATGCGCGGTCCATATGGTTATTTATACATTCTAGAGTGGAGCACCTGTTGTGCTGTAGGAAGAATTTAAAATCAAGATAAAAAATAATAGTTGCGCACCAGCACATTGCACTATTTTCACCAATTTGGGACAGAGTTATATCACATTTTATTGTTCTATGCACATTATATGCATGGTCCACATGGTTATATGTTGATATATAAATTGTTTAAAAAAAGGAACCTTTTAGGGAAGTTTACTAAGATGAGTCAGCAAAGGGGAAATACAGAATATATTGACCAGGGACCTCCGACTTTTCTGGTGCAATTAGTTGTTGATATTTGTAATAACAGTAATACCATCTACAATACTGTCATGAAATTAAAGAACTACAGGACATTTTATTGGAAAGGACTGCAGGAGGTTAATGTGATGTGTTATTATACTTACCTGTGTGGCATCCCTTTATGAGATTCTGCCCTGTAAAAACACTGCTGTCAGTGTAGTGGTACCATAACCCAATTACTGCTGGTCCCTGAGTGTTGCAGCTCAGGGACCAGATCAACTAGCCACTGCAATAACAGGTCATGAGACTTGATACTTTACACAGTTATTGTTTCCTTTGTAATATTTGTTCATTGTAAAAATAGGGCATGGAAGCTCAACCTGTGGCCCTTGAAGCCCATTGATGTAGCCCCCCACCTCAAATTGAATGCAGGAGGTTTGGTGCGCTTTCAGAAAGTACACCACACTTGCGAGAGATAACAGATGTCTATGGAAACCCACAGGGAAGCTGCAGGTGCACTGCGCTGCACCTGCGGTGCAGGTAAATTGCAGCGCATCAATTCAAATGCAGCCTCTTGACAACAGGGGCTTGTTTACATTTGTGGTCTGAGAAGCAGTAAAACCCCATCTTTGAGATGTGTTTTTATCACATACCCCCAAGCACTGGTGTAGCATCAGGGGTCCCAATGGCAACCCGCCCCATGCTCCAGGGGGCCCGTGCAGCCTCCCTGTCACATTCTGTTTTACACTTGGACAGGAGGGGTGGCAGGTGTGGCCTATACATGAAAGGATCCTTTCCATTTTCCTCTTGCAAGCACTGAAAGATGCATTTAGCAGCCGCAGGAGGAAAATGTTCATTATGCTATTCAGAATAAAAAATGTTTAATTCTGGACTATTTCATTTCTTGCTCTTCAAAAGGTTGAGCTCCCGTGATATAGGGGAACATTGCTCTTTAAAGTTAAACTTAACACCTATAACATTAAAAGAAAGGCAAAGATGTTTTCTTTTTATGTGTAATATATGAGTAACCCTAAAAGTAACCCTAAAAAACTGCCTAAAAAGTAACCTTAATGCTGAACCACAGGTATCGTGGAAGTTACAGTGCATCTAAAGAAAAAACGTTTTCTTTTACATTTTGGTTAGAGTGTGGAAGGATTAGAACTCTTATTATATTTTTTATTGCATTTTGCTGTCTGAGATTCACCCCCTCACTTTGTCCTGGTATCTATTGTCACTTGACCAGGTAGTAATAGGAAATTCAAATGTTTATGGTTGTCACTTGAAGATGATCAGGGGTGGACTGACAACTCATGGGGCCCCCGGGCAATAGGGGATCATGGGGCCCCTGTGCCCTTGCCAAAACTCAAAAAAGCCTATGAAAAAGGTACCAGGGGCATCTCATGGGGCCCCCTACTGACCCTGGGCCCTCGGGCAGTGCCCGAGTTTCCAAATGGTCAGTCCGCCCCAGAACAGGATATAAGAGGAAATATCTCAGTAGAGACAGCCATTGTACTAGTCACTACCTAAGAGGGAATTTCTAAGAAAACAAAATGTAAGTTCTCCTCAATGGGACAGAGACAAAAAATACAAGAGTTTTAGCCATCCTCCACTCTATCCAAAATGAAAAAAAAAACTAATATACTATTATCTCAAAGTTGAAACCCTGTGTATAGCCTGGGATCCAAGGGGTTGAATTAAAGAGTAGCACAAGCATTTGCAGATTCTACAAGACTCTATTCATTCAGTTCTTTCACTTAAAGCTGAATTAAACCCTCCCATCTGATGAGGGCAGTGCCATCTTAGCATCTATTTAGATCTTCAGTTGCCATGATGCTCTATGTGTGATCAGCTATGATGAAACACATTTGAATGACTGAAAGTTTGTTTGAGAGCTGACCTAAGCACATCGGCAACTGTGAGAGTTATCACCAGAGATGTGCCTTTAAGGCTAAGTTCACCTTTAGGAGCATGTTACATGTTACATCCATACTAAGGGTGTAACATGTAACATGTTCCTACGCACCTACCTCGCACTGCGTGCTCTGTGATAGCAGGCAGGAGATCTTCTTTCTACTCCCGCTGTCACTTTTTGAAAATGACGTGGCTCCGCTCCCAAACGTCCGCTTCACCCGTTAACAGTATTCTTTGAATAAATCTGTTACAAGTACCACCAGCCATGGCATCCAACAACCTGTAGTTCTCAATGAACTGTGAGGGTGCTGGTGAGTGCTCTCGTACGAGAGGTATGGGCAGACAGCTAAATGAGAGTCTGCAGGATCCTGGCACTGTCTCACAATCTGCTGATTCTGGGTGCAATGCTTTACAGGCTGCGGTGTAAAATAACTAACAAATATTCATTTGCTTACCTGCAAAAATATGTGTATTTATTTATTTATTGAAAGGTGAACGTAGGTGAATGTACACTGCAAATTCCCCAGTAGGCACAGAACAAATTAAAACACTGAAGTAAACAACACTGGTAAGTTTGATTAAGGATTTCATAACACCCATTGCACATTTCTAAGCTGAACCTTCTCCTTGGAAACAGGTAAATCGATTGGTTTAGTTCTACATTAAGCACTCTAGAGGCCAGGTAAGGATCATTTGAAAAAGATTTGAAGATTTCATGTTATTACTGGCTGACATGATGTGGCATTTACAATTTTATGCTGGTGGTACTTAACATAGAGAATTCTTAGTTTTACCCTGCAAGTAATGTTTGTTTCTTGACATAGTTGTGAGCTGCACTGTGCATGACCTTAGCAGAAGCTAATATATAGAAATTTAAGAAAGGAAATGTAGACTAAAAGAAAATTCCTTGTTCCATTTTTCCAGTAAGTAACAGTTGAAAACTGGAAGATGGCTACTGACATCTACCTTTTTCCAGATCTCTATGCCCCATGGTCAAATTGGGAAGAATCCATTGGCCATTATGTGCATGCACAGGGGTTCTTTAGTGTACAGATTCGCCCATGGCAATTTTTAAGGAAAAGGAAAACAATATAATTTACTATATTGAAGATTGTATAAAGTACATGGCAAAATGTGAACAAAATGTGTAATTTAGGGGCATCTGTTATTTAACTAAAAATGTCCCCAGCTAGTTCAGACCTGTTTCATGTGTATTTGTATCAAATCGTGAGAAATTGTTTTTTCACTGCTGTTTACATCTCTTGACAGACTTGAGTCTCAGAAAGACACACTTTCAGTCAGTGTGTACAGCTGTCTGTCTGACAGGCTTTTATTGAGGGGACATACTGGAAAATCAGCAATCAGATCAGCACTTGTAACCATTGGATGCCGGTGATGGCAGGAATTTTCTTTTGAGGGAAGCCAATGATGTCCAGCTAGCATTATGTAAATGGAGACCCAGAGAAAGTTTCCCTTTGATGTTTTTACTGTGGTGGAAGAGTTTTCGCAAATGATTGGTCTAGAGGTGTTTCCGCATACGGAGTCCATCATCAGCTTGTAGAGGTATCAAGACCACACAGATAGCCAACATTCTGCAGGAGAGAGCTACAACATCTAATTAGATATTTGACCTTCCATTCCAGGTGGTCAATTGTCTGTGGTGAGTGGGGCTCTGGAGGGGGAGCACTAATTTGAGCACTTCGCACAGAGAATTGCTAAAGATAAGAATTTCTCTGGAACTCTCATATGATTGCATAATTATTGGGACTTTAATATATATATATATATATATATATATATATATATATATATATATATCTGTGGTAGTTTTATCCACTGACTACTGATTAGTCAGGGGTATTAGATTGTCATTAGTCTTCAGTAGTTAGCTGCACTCTTCATACTATACACTTGGCTTTACCTGTGTATTAAGCACTGTTAATTAGTACTGTAGTAGTATTGCTTTCAGTGTCATTCTTCATTCACCCACAGGCAGTGAATGAAATGAGATGTCATAGTGCTCACTTCATTTTGTGGTGATGTCATATATTTGGAGTGCACAACATTTTCATATATCACCGCAGTTGTGAAAGAATGATTTGTTATAAATGAGTATCTGTAATGCTATTGTGGTTATCAATGGGCCATTTGTTGTCGCTACTGAATGTACCTTAACCTCTTGCCCTCCTGAGGATTTACCCCCTTCCTGACCAGGCCATTTTTTGCATTACGGCGCTGTGTTATTTTAACTGACAATTGCGTGGTCATGCAACACTGCACCCAAATGAAATGTATGTCCTTTTTTCCCATGAATTTAGCTTTCTTTCGGTGATATTGTATCACCTGTGCGTTTTTTATGTTTTGCACTATAAAAAAAAATGACCAACAATTTTGAGGAAAAAAACAATATTTTTTACTTTTTTCTAATAAACATGTCCAGTAAAAAAATTTTAAAAATCAAATTTCATCATACATTTTTTGCCAAAATGTAATCTGCTACATGTCTTTGCTAAAAAAAAAAATCCCAATACGTGTTAATTAATCGGTTTACGTGAAAGTTCTAGCATTTACAAATGTCAGTATATATACTGGGATTTTTAAAAATTTTTAAATTTTTACTAGTAATGGTGGTGATTAGCAACTTATAGCAGGACTGCAGGACTACATTCTGACACTGGGGGGAACTGACTTGGTGTCACTGACATCCCCAGTGACACCAATACAGTGATCAGTGCTAAAAAAAGCACTGACACTGTACTAATGGCACTGGGCAGGAAGGGGTTAACATGAGGGGCAATCAAAAAGTTAACTGTGTGCTGGGAGTGTTTTACTGGGGGGAGGTGTGTTGGTGCTTTACTGTAAGCACACTGCTCTGGATGGCTGTGCTGTGCACAGCCAACCAGAGCAGGGTGCCACAGCCGACAAGGAGGAGGACTGTTAGTAAACAAAGCAGCCCTCCTCCCTGTCGGAGATCCTCAGTAATCACCGGACGCTGGTTGGTAATCACTGGCTGGGACCCAGTGATTGACAGCCGCAGCCACTAGTGGCGGCGTAGGTACTGTACACGCGTGGCTAGCACAGGCCCCCTACCCGGAGATACAAAATCACTTATATATACTTCCCTGTAGCTGTATTTCTGCTACAGGGTGTTGGGGAAGCAGGTAATGCCTAATTTTTAATAAAGTAAAAATGTCCCTTGTGCTGTTTCTTCTTTAAGGATTTTAAAAAAATTTTACTCTGTCCTACCCCCACCCTCAAGACATCCTGCAGTGCTAAGAGCGATATCATCTGCTTGCTGCCCATCACCAAGAAATTAAAGGACAAACTGTAATCCAGTGCTGACCTAGGTGAAGGAACGTGCCAGCAGTATGACTGCGCCACTTACTGGAGGTGTCAGTGAATGCACTCAAATAATCTGAAAAATGTAGATTGACAAAAGACCCTTAAAGTGTTACTAAACCCACAACAGTAAAATCAGTCTGAATATGCAGTAAAGCATGCTTGTTATAGTCACTGTGGAACCTAAGGTGTTAGTCCACTGCATTGTGTAAAAACGCTGTTTGATCCTTTCTTCTCTGCACCTCCTCTTGTTGAAATGACTGCCTGATACAGACTGAATCCATGGGCACATGCACATGCTCAGTGTGGTGTGTATTGAGAGAGAGTTTTTTTTTTATTTTCTTGGAAGGGCGCATGTGATCAGCACAGGGCCAATTAGCACTGTCCACACAGAGGGTCAGAGGTTTTACATCCTCCTAGAACAGAAAGAAAACTCCTCCTACAAGCTTTAACCAGTGCTCTGCTGAAGTCACAAGACTGCTCTAACTGCTGTTGAGAAAAGGTATTTAGCAGCTTATATTTACTAAAATAATTGCATTTCCATGTTGTGTGTACTGTGAGAGACCTGATATAGTGAATGCAGGGTCCTGGGTTTAGTATCACTTTAAGGGGGTTGTGAGGACATGAAAGTAACGGGTTGGGTGTGTCTTAGTACGAATTGAGTCTTGTGTATTTTAAAAGCAGTAGGCGATATCTCTTTCTTTCATTTTATCTCAATCTCTTTCTCTGAAGAGCGCCAGCCAAGATACAGCACTTCAAGGAGGAGGATTTCTGGATAACATGCTATATAAATTAGATATCTAGAGGAAATAAAATATAAGTCATTTCATTGTACTGCTGGCAATTATTATTTCTACTATTTCTTTGCTATTATTTACTTGTGTGGGGGTCATTAATGTGTTAATAAACCCCAGATAAACTCCAGGTGTCTGCTACTGGTGTGTCAGGGACTTTTGGTCTAGTCACAGGGTGGGTTATCTCTGGAAACATTGGGGAACCCAACATTTCCAGCAACTCCTGCAGGAATATATGTACGCAGTCAGAATTCAGGTGTCATTTGTCCAGCAGAGATAAGGATATGAGAGCCAGCACCTGACTGGTTATCATGACAACCTTTTCTCCCCCAGTTAAATGGCCCAATAAGAGATACATTGATAATGTCGGACTGTTAATTATTATGCATACTGCAAATAATAGACATACTTGAATATTTTCAATTGTTTTTATACAAAGTGCACAACATTAAAACCTTTTAAACAGAACCTGTCCATAGATTAGTTTGTTTAGGAATCTTACAGAATATGCTTTGGATGACTGTATTTTCTATAACGGGTGAATGTTCAATAATGCAGCAGTTTGACATTTTCTGAATGCAAGGAGCTCATAGTACATAACCCATTTTACAGATATGGTGTTTCATCTATTGTCCTTAACTTGTGCTTCTCTCATGTGACCAAAAGACTAGTGCAACAGCTCATTAATAATACGTTAAACCTAATTAGGTAAAGGTTTAGTTTGCTTCATCCCACTAGACAAGTTGATTAATGGTGCCCTAATGACTTCAGTAGTACTTCAAGACCAATATGAAAACATGACTGTACAGATGGAGAAGGCTAAATTACTAGGCATGAAATCATTTTGTGTGCTATCTGACAGGGTTTAGCACTGCACTTCTATTAGCCACCATCCATTACTATGAGATATTCGAAAGCAAAAAAAGTAATTCCGTAGATCACACTGATTTCTGCTGCTAGATGAGACAGACCATGATGATCAATAAGGTTCTTGTGTTGATAAGCTCCCAGAATGAATGCAGTAATATTGATGAAGCTATGTTTCACAGGACGTGGACTTTGCAACTTTTAATTACCAAGAGGTTCGAGAAGAGATTAGATACATACAAGGGAAAACTAGAAAAGATCTATATGCAGAGTTAAAGCCAACTTCAGGCTATTTTTCTTTTACAGCTTTGCCTGCATTATTCATCTTCATTAAGGAACCTCTTCTTCACCTTAAGATGTTCCCAAGCTTCCAAGATGAACAACCTCCAGGATCACTCCAATGCTGATTATACATGGTCATTTTTCTTTTTTTGTTTAGCTGGCAGGCTGACAAACATTGTGAGTGGGGGTATCCCAATGCTAGAGCATTGTATTCTAATAGTGGGACCGCTGATGTCAGAACACACTTATCAGCGGTTGATTGACAAAAGTTTTCTGATGTTTTCCTTTGGTGGAAGTTGATCAAACACGCTTCTGTGGAGTGGAAAAGGTTACACTTTGATCAGAATTTGGCTGGTCCTTGCTGAACTGTCCACATTTTGATTCATGTATAGCTAGCTTTAGACTAGGAAGATTAAGCAAAGACTGTGAATGAAGGGACAATTTTTTTTTTCTTTTTGGCCACCTGTTTCTCATTGTGTCGATTTCCTGTCCTGTATACACAACAGTAAATGAGAGAAAGTTTCCAAAGTAAGGTGATTCTCCTCATAGACCATTGCCACCAGAATAACTATACTCATTCACAAATTTCACCTCCCTTCTTGTTCTGGAGACTACTCAATTTTGTTGATTTTTAACACACTTTCAGTCCCAAGACAAAAGAACGGTTAACCACTTGAGCTCCAGAGGATATACCCCCCTTAATGACCAGGCCTCTTTTTGCTACTTGGTGCTGCACTAATTCAACTGATAATTAAGCGGTTATCCAATGCTGCACCCAAACAAAATTTTCGTCATTTTTTTCACACAAATAGAGCTTTCTTTCGGTGTAATTTGATCACCTGTGCGCTTTTTTTTTTCACGCTATAAACAAAAAAAGGCCAAACATTTTGAAGAAAAACAATATTTTTTACTTTCAGCTATAAAAAATATATAGTAAACTCAAAGTTGGTTATAAATTTAGGCCAAAATGTATTCTGCTCCATGTTTTTGGTAAAAAAAATCCCAATAAGTGTATATTGATTGCTTTGTGTGGAAGTTATAGCGTCTACAAACTATGGTATAAATACTGCAATTTACGCCATTTTTCTGCTATACAGTGCTGTGCTAGTTTAACGGACAATTGCGCGATCATGCAATACGGTACATAAATGAAATTTACATGCTGTTTTTTCCCCACAAATTGAGCTTTCTTTCGGTGGTATTTGATTGCCTGTGCGGTTTTTATTTTTTGCACTATAAAAAAAAAGGCTGACAATTTTGAGGAAAAAAAAACAATATTTTGGACTTTTTGCTATAAAACATGTCTGTCCAGTAAAAAAAAAATGCAAAAATCAAATTTAGTCATAAATTTCTGCCAAAATGCATTTTGCGACGTCTTTGCTAAAAAAAAAACCCCAATACGTGTAAATTAATTGGTTTACGTGAAATTTATAGCGTTTACAAATGGCGGGAAAGATAGGGTTTTTTTTATATTAATAATGGCGGCGATCAGCGAATTATGGCGGCGGTCAGGGACTTATGGCAGCGACCAGTGACTTATGGCGGGACTGCGGGACTACGGCAGACATTCTGACATTGGGGGGTACTGACTTGGGGTCACTGACATCCCCAAAAACACTAATACACTGATCAGTGCAAAAAAAAAAAACACTGACACTGTACTAATGGCAATGGGGAGGAAGGGGTTAACTTTATTTTGCAGGGAAGGGTTATAGGAGTGAGGGGAGTGTTTTACTAGGGGGCGGGGGAGTGTGCTGTACGGGACAAGGCTGATCGAGAAAGAGAAACTGTTCTTTCTCGATCAGCTCATCCTCGAGCTGACAGGGAAGTGACAGACAGCACAGCTACTGCAGCTGTGCTGTCTGTCACTGTTTGCCGCCGATCGCCGGGAAACAGCTGCTAAGGAGCGGCTGTGACCCAGCGACTCACATCTGCGGCGGTGATTGGCGGGACAGATAGGGCGGCGGCGCGCCTCGCGCGCGCCTCCTATTTGTTTACAAAACACACGTTTTAAAACGTGGTTTTGCCTGCGAGTGCCGCCCTGCCGCCGTATATGTACAGTGGCTGGGCGGCAAGTGGTTAAAGAGGGTGAATCTCTTCAGTAGGACACAGACAACAAACCTAACAGGGGCTCTAACCCATCCCTACTCTATCCAAATTTGTTTAAAAAATGGCTTCATATACATTTTAAGATCACATGAGGAAGCTTGAAAACAGCTGTTGTTTGAATTATGCCTAGTATGAGCTGCTTTTTTAATCAAAAAATAATAATGTAATGCTGATATGTGCCCTGTTGATTGAGATGGGAACAATAAGCCCATTTTAAAAAGATGAGTTGTATTCACTATGATGAGCATTACCAATTTGCAGCCTAGTTTGAGGATAAGCAGTCCATTTATCTGAAAAGCAGTCAAGCTTCTGAAATTGGAAACCAACATCAGATCTGTTTTAGTTTAAAGTATTTGTAACCCTAACAGTGAATTTCCCTTTTTTTCTCTGGTGAAGCCTATTTCCAGGCAAAATCCTTGGGTTTAGATAGATATCAATGTACCAGAAGAAAAAGCCTGTGATGAACCACAATGAAGGCAGATCTCTTTATGCACATTTGCCATTTTTCAAATTCTTTTATGTAGAAAAAAAATCATCCTGGTTAAGGAGGAGAATCATTTAGTCATGAAATAGTTTCCTTAAATCTAAGAATCGTTAGAGTAGATGTGATGGTGAAAATTGCAAGACAGAATGAACTTCCCAGCCTGTTCAGTAATTTAATAGGGTTGGCCACATAGAGCTTAAGGCATGACATATATTTGGCTGGAAAGGCAATCGCATAATAGGTTGTGAACGTCACTTCCTTTAGTCGCATAGTATACATCTGCTGCTTTAGCAATAATGTATCACTAGAGTTCTTTCATATTGTAATCTGACAGCAATTCATTTATAATATTGGGGAATGGTTAACTAAATCCCATTTTGTATAACATTTAATAATTTCCTTATATTCTTTCTCCCCTGCTCCAAGCTACACAAAGGATCTTGCTTTACAGCTTTTCTATATAATGGAACAGACAGAAATAAGTAATTTCCATCTCTTCAGCTGATAGAAGAAGAGGATGGGTGACAAAGCTCTCTAGAGTCTCTGTGAATAACAGGTACCCATATTACAAATAGTTAATGTAAGTGCTGCCTAATCAAAACATTATAAATGATTAGAACAAAATTATTTATTTACGAATGAAAACGAAACAAAAAAATGTTTCTGTTGTTCACATCTCTACTATTCTCTGCTCTACTGGGTCTGCAAGAGGCCAATATCAAAGCAAATTCAGTGACATATTCTGCTTGCATCTAAAATAACGTTTATGTTTTAATGAATACAGAACGGCCTTCATTTGTGTATTTTATATCTGTCTAGAGGTCAGCTTTAGGGCTTGTTCACACGTGTGTTGATTAAGAAGAACAAAGTGATGCTCATTAATGCTCCTATAGCATCTATGATGTGCTTATGACGTGTTTTCGTTGTGTTTATGAAGTGTTGAAAATGTTTCAAGAATGCTTGATAAATGCCCATGGCAATGTAGCTTTTCTAGTGTGAAGGGCCTAAAGGGAAAGTGATGTGGAGGAAATGATCTACCTTGAGGCATGGTTAGGTTGTGGTGTGATAGTAGACATTTTTGTGAATTCATTGCAAAAATGGATTTGTATACTTTGACCTCTTTGACAATTGGCTTGGTCCAGCTCATCTTTGACGACACAAAAAGCTTTTCCACTGACAATAATGCTCAATGCCTCTGCTCCCACCTGGCACTGTCAGTATTGCAGGTTGGTTGATGATTTTGCATGCACACAGAAGCAAATGGTGTTACCATACAGCTGCTCCATACAAACAGCTGCTCTGTCCAAGTTATCTATTATTTCCCAGTGCATTCTGGGTACAGGGACCTCCACTGCCTCTCCCCCAATGCCCAGCAAACACATTATAAATGCTTCACTAACATTCCAAAAAAGTGCTGCTAAGGTGAAGTTATAGAGCGCTACCATTGAAATCAATGAAGACGGCTGACAAATGTCGAGGCTTCATGACAGTTACATGCTGCTTAACCTCCCTGGCGGTATGATTATTTCAGATTTTTGGTGCTGAAAGCGGTACCATTTTTTTGCATGGAAATATGTATTTTTTTTATTGTAGGCTGTAATTTTTAGGAAAAACTCACTGAAATCTGTCCGTACAAGAGTCTAGTAAACATCCCGGGTATGATAAAATTTGAAACACAAAATCATAAATTATAATTTAATAAATAATCATAAAAATAATATAAAAATAATAAAAAATTTAATTCAATAATATAATCAAACCAAAAACACTGAAATGTGAAATAGAGCGCCAAGTTCGCACATTGCTGAGCTCAGTCGCAAAATCGTTTTCAGTTTCTGATGATGAATTTCCCCCACGAATCATTATCACTCAATTCTGTAAGTGGTTCTGATTTACTATCGCTGTTCTCTAGCTGATCTAAACCCGCTTTTGACCTAAAGGGACACTTTTTGGACGCCATGGACATTTCTCAGTTTCCAGGCAGAAAGAACAGACAAAATGCAGGCAGGGCGCAGGACAAAGCACTCGGGACAATATGTATGTGAAATAGGTTGAAACAGCAATGTTTTACTGTGTAAAATGAAAAAAAAAAAAAATGACATTTTTTAAAATTTTTAAATTTCCCGCCGCCGGCGGCGGCGGCGCCCGTACGTCCCGACGTCACAGGGACAGGACACAGAAGCCGGATGCCGGCATCGGCCGGAAGAGATGGCCGGGGACGCTGCAGGGGACACATCGTGGGAGCGCAGGGTAAGGTAAGTGAAGAACACATGCCGGAGCAGCGCCGCATGGTATTCCCGAGTGTAGCTCGGGGTTACCGCTTTTGGTACTGAAATGTTACCCCGAGCTACACTCGGGAATACCGCCAGGGAGGTTAAAGCAGTATTAAACCCAAAAGCAAGCATTTATTATATTGCAGTTTACCAATTCTTAGATGTAATGGCTGCATTCAGTTCTTTTTTTAGGCTTTCTTTCTTCTATTTTCATCTGGTGACTCAGCCAGTAAGTCTGCTATTTTTAGCTCACATTCTCCAGCAGAATGTATCAGTTACAGGGATGAGACAATCCATTTACCACTGGCAGGGGTGATTAAAATGATCAGCTTTTATTTATTCATGTAAAACCTTAGTCCCAAAAGGACACAAAAACTGTTTGTTATAACTGATTATAAAGTGTTAGGTGGAGTTTGGCTTCAAGTTATTATTACATTAAAATCTGGTAATACTTTTAACACTCCTATCCCCAGACTGACAATGCTTCTGTCTGCTGTGTCCTGGTCTCATTCCTCCAGAGTGGTGTCTCACTAATACAGGAGGTGTGTTACTAGTGTTACTAGCCAGATCACCAGGTGAAAACAGAGGGGGAAAAAAGACAAAGAAAAGAAAACTGATGCATCCACCACTTCTAATGATTGGTAAGCTTCAATATAATACATTTTTGGTTTGGACTTAATACCAATTTAATTTTTATCACAACACAACGCTACGGTTCCTATGTGAACAGAACTGTGTGGTGCCATTGTAATATTCATGGTAGGCGTTTTATGAGGAATTTATGAGGCTTCAAAAGATGTCGAACAAATGCAGTATAAACACAAGATATTGACACATGTGTAGACAAGCCCTTAAAATAAGAATTTAACACTTTTAAAACTAGGCCTACCCTCTCTTTTCAACAGCTCCATACCCAAATTTCCTGCATTCACTCACAAATGGAATTCAGATTTGAATAAAGGATTAGGGGGAACTGATTGGGCACAAATATGGGAAACCATATTGGTATGTAGCAAATACAGCTAAATTATTCCCTTTTCTCTCCCTTTTGTTTCTGGCATGTGCGGAAATATGCACCTTCCTATGTACAGTATATGGTGGGCATGAACAGCTGCTAGGCACTTTTGGATCAAAATTGTTTGTATACTCTCAGTACTCATGGTGTCAACAGCAAATAATTAGAGCTGATAACACGTGTTCTTGCAGGTGCTAAACTGACGGACCCAGGAGCTTGGATGAACAGACGCATCAACCTATTGAAGACCAGAAACAAAATCCACAAACATTCCATGCTAAACTAGCTGGGAAAGTTGTTACATTTCTCTAAATCTGGCTACCCTGAATATATGGAATCTCCATTAAATGTACACTTAGTCCCCTGAAATTATAGTAAACTGCATAGCAGGGGCGGACTGACAACTCATGTGGCCCCCGGGCAATAGGGGATCATGGGGCCCCTGTGTCCTTGCCCAAACTCAAAAAAGCCTATGAAAAAGGTACCAGGGGCATCTCATGGGGCTCCCTACTGACCCCGGGCCCTCGGGCAGTGCCCGAGTTTCCAAATGGTCAGTCCGCCTCTGCTGCATAGATAAAGAGCCTTCTTGTGGACTCCAGTAACATGAACTGTCTCTTGTTTTTCTGGCTTCCTTTACTTGGTTGTCTGACACCCTGTTCCTGGTCTTTTTTTTTGTCCATTAAACTCTTCTCCCTGACCATTATGTTGCTATCTGTTCCTATCCGCTGACTGCTGGACTTCACTGTTTGACTGGTGAAAAATGTCTTCACCACAACACCGTCTGTGTTGGCTCCTTTCTTAGGTTTACATTTTACTTTGGTTTATCTGTGACTACATCCTGTCTAATCATGCCGGAACTGGGTCTGTCTATTTGGTATTGACCTCCCCCTTTCTGATTCCTTCTTGCTTTCTTGTGCATACACAATAGGAAAAGGCCAAATTCTTAAACCTAAGGTACCCATGGAACAGACCATACACAATACAAGTGAATATATAGTGTATTTTCATTGAGTTAATATTTAAAGTGTTACTAAACCCACAACATTAAAATCAGTCTGTATATGCAGTAAAGCATGCTTGTTATACTCACTGTGGAACCTAAGGGGTTAATCCTCTGCATTATGTAAAAAGGCTGTTTGATCCTTTCTTCTCTGCCCCTCCTCTTGTTGAAATGATCACCTGATACAGACTGAACCCGTGGTCACAAGCACATGCTCAGTTTGGTGTGTATTGCTACAGGTTTTTTTTCTCTGCATGTGATCAGCACAGGGCCAATCAGCGCTGTCCAGGCAGAGGGTCAGAGGTTTCACATCCTCCTAGAGCAGAAAGAAAATTCTTCCTACAAGCTTTAACCAGTGCTCTGCTGAAGTCACCAGACTGCTGTAACTGTTGAAGGGAAAAGGTATTTAACAGTTTGTATTTACTAATATAATTGCACTTCCATGTTGTGTGTACTGTGGGAGACTAGGTACAGTGGATGCCGGGTTTTGGGTTTAGTAACACTTTAAGTTATTTCTCTAGTTTTTACCTTAAAGTGCTTTAAATATTTTTTTTTGTCTTAAAATAAAAAAAAGATGTTATACTTACCTGCTCTGTGCAAAGATACTGGACAGAGTGGTCCTTTACCTCCTCTTTGGCAGTCCCCCACAAGCTCTGTCAGCCTCTCCCTGGTTTGCGTACCTCCTTAGCAAGCCAAGTGCTATAGGGGCACCCGTGCATGTTCACTTGTAGGCAGGTACAGTCCATTTTCTCCACTGCAGGTGGTGCTCCTCTGCAACGACAATGCAGATTGGTACAGGAAGTCGAGGGGAGCCTAGTTTCTCTATGGTTTCCTCAGTCACTGGGATGTTGGATCCTGATAGGATGTTGTACCCTATGCAGCTGACTTTAGTGGCCATCTTGGGAAGCCTCCCCATTTGGGTACGGATTGGCCTGGCCACATTTCATCCCTCCAGACAGACATTGTCAGTACCTCCGGGACTTCAGTTTTCTTTCGCATCTCATGAGTTTACCTGGTCGGGTTGCCTTCCATGGGGCCTGTGTATTGCCTGATTTTTATTACAATATATCGTCTACTGAACACTGCACTCACCCACATGCTCTTTAGCCTGGCTGAGTGTGTGTCCATTGACACATACAGTGCTGGTAAGCCACACCCCTGTTCCCTCCACACAGGAGTTTGACTGACAGCAGCAGGAGCCTATGATTCTCGCTGCTCTCAGTGTCTGTTTAGGGACCAGTAAGTGAAAAGAGCAGTGCTGCAACCTGGACATCACTGGATTGGTGAGAGGAGACAGGAAAATGTTTAGAGACGGGGGAGTAGAACAGGTAGTGAGAAGTATTTTACCTTAATGCAGGGAATGCATTATGGTAAAAAAATATTTTGCATTTAGAACCACTTTAAAGTAATTTTTGATATGACCTTCACTTTTTGCAGGTTTTCTTCCTATTAGTATTTGGATAATGATTACAGGGACTGGTACATTAGCCTCAACAAGCTCTTAGTGGCTCTGTGAAATGACTCAGTGACCCTCTTAACATCTGTTGTGTCTAAATCAGCCGCTTTGGAAGTACATTAATTTCAATGAGTCAATTCATAGATTTCTATTGTGAGAAATAGCATAAAAAATCCAACTATTGTATAACTTTGCAAAGCAGAGAGTAGAGCATGCATATGTAATGAGCAGTAATGCATTTATATAATTGCTAATTATACCTAGAAACAAGGTTTTATCCCTTTTCACTGCCAGAGACGTTTCTGCATTTTTTGCACACGTTTGGAAAATCATTTTAGGCTGGAAGATAACACAAAACCCCCAAACATTATATATTTTCTGAAATCAGACACCCTAGAGAATAAAATAGTGGTAGTCACACAATATTACCGCAAAGGTCTAGGAAATGCAAAATGTCCATAAAAAACACACTACAGTGAATTTTAGGACAAACAAACGCAATAAATTACCCAAATGTTTAGTAAAATATGAAAGACGAAGTTGTGTCAAGTAATTAGATAGTCAACATGTCAAACCTTAAAGTTGCGTGTGCCTGTGAAATGGTGACAAACTTCAGTACCCTATATTTTCTATATGCGATGCTTCAAAAGCTCCCATAGGTCATCAGTTTAGTGTTACGGAGGAGGTCTTGTGCTAGAATTATTGCTCTAACTCTGGAATGCTCGGCAATATGTAACGTGTATCTCAGTTGATGTTTTAACACTCAGGCACCCCCAACGTGTGTTTTTTTTACTTTCAAACATGCGTATATGGATAGTAAAATTTATGCCATTTGTAGGTGTGGCACGGGTTTGTGAAATTTTAAAGTGTGATATGTATGGTAAAAATTATTCAAAGTGTAGCACAACAATATGAACAACTATATGAAATGTGCAATATAACAACAATAACTACACCGCAAATGAAACAGATATCATAAAGTGAAATCCATATATTAATCTCAATCTCAAGTCTTTCATCAAATGTGTTTCATGTTTCTAACTCCTTGATATTCATATAAATCTTTCATATGTGTGTAAGGGTATGGGGCATGGATAAATACTGATGTGCAATGTTAAACTGTAATATGCCTGCAATATGCTCTTTGGTCAGTAGATGGCAGCAAAGTACAAGAATCGATTTTGCATTGAAGTTTACAAAGAGGAAACTAATGCTTATTTACCTTATAAAGTTTAATTAATGCTAATTTAGGGGCTGAGTAGGACCCTCAGAAGGGTCATAGTGAACTGTAAATGCAGGTTTGAGGCTGCAATTAAGAAATTGCTTACTGCATCACAAACTCTCTGGGTAGGGGAGGAGTTCCGGAGCAGAGCAGGAAGTGACAGGGAGTCTGTGTCTGGCTGGGGTATGCTGAGGACGTCTGGAGAATCTGTGTGGAGCCTGGAAGAGGATTTACGGCTCACAGTGGAGTCTGGCGACGGCACCTAGGGAAGATTCACCACGACGACACCGGGAAACAAGTGACTGTATGGTCCTGTTCTGGAGTGGACCAGTGGATCGGGAAAAATCACCAAAAGCATGCCAAGGAACTGTAAGTGCGGTTTTGCAGCAGCACATTGCACCACACGTGTTCAGTGACATTTTGGATATACCAGAAAGCTACAAGAGACATACTCCACTTTCCTTTGGATTACAAATAGTATTGCGCAATACTTAGGGTGCCACCCAACGTTATATCTTGCTCAGGAACATTCAGGCTGCTTTCTGGACATTGGGTAAAAGTCCGCAAGTACGGGGTTAGTGTTAGACAGTATTATTCTTACTGTATGGTAATGCGCTGTTATCATTCTGTTTATGTATGCTCAACTACTTGTTCACTATAACTGTTCAGTAAATGAAATTGTTGTAAAAGAACCACTGTCTGTGTCTGTGTGGCATCGTGTACCCTCTGAATCTGCGGGCCCATCCCTCGGTGTTCTTTCATGTGATCCACAAAATATAGCAGTTTGTGCTTCCCCGCAGTGCTCACCACCTGTCACTTCAGCCTCTTACTTCACAGTTTGACCCACACTCATGTAAGATCATAAGTAGAGATGAGCGAATCGAAGTATCCGAAGTGGAATTCGAGTCGAATATCTGAAAAATTTCGATTCGTGCCGAATCCGAAAAATAGCCTAATTCGGACGCGCGAATCGAAATTTTTCAGAAAATGGCGGCTGACATGTGCGGCGACGGAGCGGGGATGTCTGGGAAGGCGCGCAGACAAGGCGCGCTGACCCATAATGCATGCCTCAACTACATGTGATCGCATCAGCCTATCAGCAGCCAGCCAGCCAGCACTGTGTAATGGTCGAGCTATAAATAGCGGCCATTTTGGAATTCTTCATTTGCCTGCAGTTATTGAACAGAGGCAGACCGCTCTGTACTAGGGACAGGGACAGAGTTAGGGCCACAGAAACGATAATTGGGGACAGAGAAAAGTTACTTAGGGACAGAGAACCATTACTCAGGGACACAGACTTGTTAATGAGGGCCACAGAATCGTTATTTAGGGACAAAGAAACGCTAGTTAGGGCCACAGAATTCATAATCAGGGACAGACAGAATTGTTACTCAGTGCCAGAGAATTGTTACTTAGGGCCACAGAAACGTTATTAGGGCCACAGAATTGTTACTCAGGGACAGACAGAATTGTTACTGAGTGCCAGAGAATTGTTACTCAGGGACAGACAGAATTGTTACTGAGTGCCAGAGAATTGTTACTTAGGGCCACAGAAACTTTAATTAGGGCCACAGAATTTTTACTCAGGGACAGACAGAATTGTTACTCAGTGCCAGAGAATTGTTACTCAGGGACAGACAGAATTGTTACTGAGTGCCAGAGAATTGTTACTCAGGGCCACAGAAACTTTACTTAGGGCCACAGAATTTTTACTCAGGGACAGACAGAATTGTTACTGAGTGCCAGAGAATTGTTACTCAGGGACAGACAGAATTGTTACTGAGTGCCAGAGAATTGTTACTTAGGGCCACAGAAACTTTACTTAGGGCCACAGAATTGTTACTCGCACAGACACAGAATTGTTACTCGCACAGACACAGAATTGTTACTGAAGGCCACAGAACTGTTACTTAGGGCCACAGAATTGTTACTCGCACAGACACAGAATTGTTACTCGCACAGACACAGAACTGTTACTGAGGGCCACAGAACTGTTACTTAGGGACAAAGAAACGCTAGTTAGGGCCACAGAATTGTTACTCAGGGACAGACAGAATTGTTACTGAGTGCCAGAGAATTGTTACTCAGGGACAGACAGAATTGTTACTGAGTGCCAGAGAATTGTTACTTAGGGCCACAGAAACTTTAATTAGGGCCACAGAATTTTTACTCAGGGACAGACAGAATTGTTACTCAGTGCCAGAGAATTGTTACTCAGGGACAGACAGAATTGTTACTGAGTGCCAGAGAATTGTTACTCAGGGCCACAGAAACTTTACTTAGGGCCACAGAATTTTTACTCAGGGACAGACAGAATTGTTACTGAGTGCCAGAGAATTGTTACTTAGGGCCACAGAAACTTTACTTAGGGCCACAGAATTGTTACTCGCACAGACACAGAATTGTTACTCGCACAGACACAGAATTGTTACTGAAGGCCACAGAACTGTTACTTAGGGCCACAGAATTGTTACTCGCACAGACACAGAATTGTTACTTGCACAGACACAGAACTGTTACTGAGGGCCACAGAACTGTTACTTAGGGACAAAGAAACGCTAGTTAGGGCCACAGAATTCATACTCAGGGACAGACAGAATTGTTACGGAGTGCCAGAGAATTGTTACTCAGGGACAGACAGAATTGTTACGGAGTGCCAGAGAATTGTTACTCAGGGACAGACAGAATTGTTACTGAGTGCCAGAGAATTGTTACTTAGGGCCACAGAAACTTTAATTAGGGCCACAGAATTTTTACTCAGGGACAGACAGAATTGTTACTGAGTGCCAGAGAATTGTTACTCAGGGACAGACAGAATTGTTACCGAGTGCCAGAGAATTGTTACTCAGGGACAGACAGAATTGTTAATGAGTGCCAGAGAATTGTTACTTAGGGCCACAGAAACTTTAATTAGGGCCACAGAATTTTTACTCAGGGACAGACAGAATTGTTACTGAGTGCCAGAGAATTGTTACTCAGGGACAGACAGAATTGTTACCGAGTGCCAGAGAATTGTTACTCAGGGACAGACAGAATTGTTACTGAGTGCCAGAGAATTGTTACTTAGGGCCACAGAAACTTTCATTAGGGCCACAGAATTTTTACTCAGGGACAGACAGAATTGTTACTGAGTGCCAGAGAATTGTTACTCAGGGACAGAGAGAATTGTTACTGAGTGCCAGAGAATTGTTACTTAGGGCCACAGAAACTTTAATTAGGCCCACAGAATTTTTACTCAGGGACAGACAGAATTGTTACTGAGTGCCAGAGAATTGTTACTCAGGGACAGACAGAATTGTTACCGAGTGCCAGAGAATTGTTACTCAGGGACAGACAGAATTGTTACTGAGTGCCAGAGAATTGTTACTTAGGGCCACAGAAACTTTAATTAGGGCCACAGAATTTTTACTCAGGGACAGACAGAATTGTTACGGAGTGCCAGAGAATTGTTACTCAGGGACAGACAGAATTGTTACGGAGTGCCAGAGAATTGTTACTCAGGGCCACAGAAACTTTACTTAGGGCCAGAGAATTTTTACTCAGGGACAGACAGAATTGTTACTGAGTGCCAGAGAATTGTTACTCAGGGACAGACAGAATTGTTACGGAGTGCCAGAGAATTGTTACTCAGGGACAGACAGAATTGTTACTGAGTGCCAGAGAATTGTTACTTAGGGCCACAGAAACTTTAATTAGGGCCACAGAATTTTTACTCAGGGACAGACAGAATTGTTACTGAGTGCCAGAGAATTGTTACTCAGGGACAGACAGAATTGTTACCGAGTGCCAGAGAATTGTTACTCAGGGACAGACAGAATTGTTACTGAGTGCCAGAGAATTGTTACTTAGGGCCACAGAAACTTTAATTAGGGCCACAGAATTTTTACTCAGGGACAGACAGAATTGTTACTGAGTGCCAGAGAATTGTTACTCAGGGACAGACAGAATTGTTACGGAGTGCCAGAGAATTGTTACTCAGGGCCACAGAAACTTTACTTAGGGCCAGAGAATTTTTACTCAGGGACAGACAGAATTGTTACTGAGTGCCAGAGAATTGTTACTCAGGGACAGACAGAATTGTTACGGAGTGCCAGATAATTGTTACTCAGGGCCCCAGAAACTTTACTTAGGGCCACAGAATTTTTACTCAGGGACAGACAGAATTGTTACTGAGTGCCAGAGAATTGTTACTCAGGGACAGACAGAATTGTTACTGAGTGCCAGAGAATTGTTACTCAGGGACAGACAGAATTGTTACTGAGTGCCAGATAATTGTTACTTAGGGCCACAGAATTTTTACTCAGGGACAGACAGAATTGTTACTGAGTGCCAGAGAATTGTTACTCAGGGACAGACAGAATTGTTACTGAGTGCCAGAGAATTGTTACTTAGGGCCACAGAAACTTGAATTAGGGCCACAGAATTTTTACTCAGGGACAGACAGAATTGTTACTGAGTGCCAGAGAATTGTTACTCAGGGACAGACAGAATTGTTACGGAGTGCCAGAGAATTGTTACTCAGGGACAGACAGAATTGTTACTGAGTGCCAGAGAATTGTTACTTAGGGCCACAGAAACTTTAATTAGGGCCACAGAATTTTTACTCAGGGACAGACAGAATTGTTACTGAGTGCCAGAGAATTGTTACTCAGGGACAGACAGAATTGTTACCGAGTGCCAGAGAATTGTTACTCAGGGACAGACAGAATTGTTACTGAGTGCCAGAGAATTGTTACTTAGGGCCACAGAAACTTTAATTAGGGCCACAGAATTTTTACTCAGGGACAGACAGAATTGTTACGGAGTGCCAGAGAATTGTTACTCAGGGACAGACAGAATTGTTACGGAGTGCCAGAGAATTGTTACTCAGGGCCACAGAAACTTTACTTAGGGCCACAGAATTTTTACTCAGGGACAGACAGAATTGTTACTGAGTGCCAGAGAATTGTTACTCAGGGACAGACAGAATTGTTACGGAGTGCCAGAGAATTGTTACTCAGGGACAGACAGAATTGTTACTGAGTGCCAGAGAATTGTTACTTAGGGCCACAGAAACTTTAATTAGGGCCACAGAATTTTTACTCAGGGACAGACAGAATTGTTACTGAGTGCCAGAGAATTGTTACTCAGGGACAGACAGAATTGTTACGGAGTGCCAGAGAATTGTTACTCAGGGACAGACAGAATTGTTACTGAGTACCAGAGAATTGTTACTTAGGGCCACAGAAACTTTAATTAGGGCCACAGAATTTTTACTCAGGGACAGACAGAATTGTTACTGAGTGCCAGAGAATTGTTACTCAGGGACAGACAGAATTGTTACGGAGTGCCAGAGAATTGTTACTCAGGGCCACAGAAACTTTACTTAGGGCCAGAGAATTTTTACTCAGGGACAGACAGAATTGTTACTGAGTGCCAGAGAATTGTTACTCAGGGACAGACAGAATTGTTACGGAGTGCCAGAGAATTGTTACTTAGGGCCACAGAAACTTTAATTAGGGCCACAGAATTTTTACTCAGGGACAGACAGAATTGTTACTGAGTGCCAGAGAATTGTTACTCAGGGACAGACAGAATTGTTACGGAGTGCCAGAGAATTGTTACTCAGGGCCACAGAAACTTTACTTAGGGCCAGAGAATTTTTACTCAGGGACAGACAGAATTGTTACTGAGTGCCAGAGAATTGTTACTCAGGGACAGACAGAATTGTTACGGAGTGCCAGATAATTGTTACTCAGGGCCCCAGAAACTTTACTTAGGGCCACAGAATTTTTACTCAGGGACAGACAGAATTGTTACTGAGTGCCAGAGAATTGTTACTCAGGGACAGACAGAATTGTTACTGAGTGCCAGAGAATTGTTACTTAGGGCCACAGAAACTTTACTTAGGGCCACAGAATTGTTTCTCGCACAGACACAGAATTGTTACTCGCACAGACACAGAATTGTTACTGAGGGCCACAGAACTGTTACTTGGGGCCACAGAAACGTTAATCAGGGACACAGAATTGTTACTGAGGGCCACAGAACTGTTACTTAGGGCCACAGAATTGTTACTCGCACAGACACAGAATTGTTACTCAGGGACACAGAATTGTTACTCAGGGGCACATAATCGTTTAATTAAAGAGTATGTCAGACAACATGCAGAGGAGTGGCAGAGGAGGCAATGTTTTAGGAGCGAGCAGACGTGGCAGCAGAGGAAGGGGTCGAGGCAGCACTATTCGCAGCCAGAGGCCAGTGCTCCCGGTGTCATCCAGCGGTCGTGTCTCCACCGACAACCCTGCCGTCGTCGATTGGTTGGCTCGGTCGTCTTCCTCTTCCCAGGTCACCTCTGACACCTACAGCCAACGGTCGGTGGGTACGTCAGACACAACCGTTAGTTGGCATGGCCCGGGACCAAGCCCACTGAAATCACGTGTCCTCTACCTGCCCCTGTCCTTTGGTGTTCCCTCACCAAGCGAAGTATCGCATGCTGTGGGCTCAGCCCCACTGTACAGTGAGGAAGAGCTAACAGAGGGCGGTCAGGAACGGGGGGAGACATCCGCCTTTTCAGCAGCCAGGCGAAGAAGTAGTGGCGAGGAGAGTGGCTCGGTAGCCGGTCTAGAGACAGGTCTGTCTCCTGACCCAGACGCAGCCGAGGGGGCTAGTAGTGAGGCGGAGACCCTACTTGATGATGAGGAGGTTGATCGCACTTGGCAGCCTCGTCGTCATCAGGCAATTTCTTCCGCATCATCAGGAGAAGAGGGTGGCAGCTTGGCAGCGAGCAAAACAGTCGGTGGGTTGCCCAGGAGACAGCAGCAGGGTCGCAGCAGTGTCAGTGGAGCCAAACGGCCATGGAGTAGAGCACCAGCTCCACTGCAGCCTACCACCACGGCCAGTAGTGGTGCCGGTGTGCACGGAGGAAGCAGCAGTCAGCCAGTGAGGAGTATCGGGGGCAAAGTTTCCTACTCGGCGGTGTGGCAATTTTTCGTCAAGCCGCCCGAGGAAGTAAACGTAGCCGTATGTCGACTATGTGGCCAGAAAGTCAACCGTGGCCAGGGGGCCCATGTTGGGACTACAGCGTTGCGGCAGCATATGCAGCGTCGCCATTTGGTGGCCTGGGAAAACCGTGATAAAGATACGGCGGTTCTGCCCGCCCCAGCCCCCGCTCCATCACCCGCTCCGTTACTTGCTCCGTCACCCGACGTCAATCGCCCTCCATCAGCCAGTCAAGGCTCCAACACCTCTGCTGAGGGGAGTTGTCGCTCGTTGGCATCTTCCGCTCGTTCAGATGCTCCTTCTCCTGCTACTCCTCTTCACGGATTCCGTCAGCAGTCTTTCTTGGAATCCGTTTCCAAGAGACAACAGTTTGCGAGCACGCACCCGACGGTGCAAAAGCTGAACGTCCTCCTGTCCAAGTTGCTGGTGCTGCAGTCCCTCCCTTTCCAAGTGGTGGACTCAGCACCTTTCAGAGAAATGATGGCTTGTGCCGCGCCGCGGTGGAGAGTGCCAAGCCGTCATTTCTTCGCCAAAAAGGCAGTGCCAGCCCTGCATTCACATGTAGAAGACATGGTGGGCCAGTCTTTGAGCATGTCGGTCTCTGCCAAAGTGCACGGCAGCGCCGACGTGTGGAGCTGTAACTACGGTCAGGGACAGTACATGTCATTTACGGCCCACTGGGTGAACGTGGTGCCGTCACAGCCGCACCAGCAACTTGGACAGGTCACGCCGCTTTTGCCTCCACGTTTGCACGTCCTTGGTCCGGCAAAGATGTCCGCCTCTACCACCTCTTCTTCCGCCGTGTCCTCAGCCGCCACCCCCGTGCCAAGTCCCATTACCCGACCGGCATATCACATGTGCAGGGCGCAACGGTGTCACGCTGTTCTGCACCTGGTATGCCTTGGCGAACGTAGTCACACAGGGGAGGAACTTCTGAGTGTAATGAACAGAGAAATCGACAGATGGCTGTCTCCGCGCAAACTGAAAATCGGAACCATGTTGACCGACAACGGAAAGAACATGGTGTCTGCTCTGCGTCAAGGAAGGTTGTGCCATGCGCCATGCATGGCTCACGTGTTCAATCTGGTTGTCAAGCGGTTCTTAAAATCCACCATCCCACTGCAAGACATCCTTAAAATGTCACGTAAACTTTGCATGCATTTCAGCCATTTCTACACCGCAAAGCACACCCTCCTTGAGCTGCAGCGGCAGAACGGAATTCCACAGCATCGCCTGATCTGCGACGTTGCAACAAGGTGGAATTCAACACTACACATGTTAGACCGCCTTTACGAACAGCGAAAGGCCATCACCGATTTCCTGATGTTACAAGCGGATAAAGGTACTCCCCTGTGTAACTTAGATGTCAGCCATTGGCAGCTCATGCGTGACACCTGCCGCTTGCTCAGGCCCTTTGAGGAGGCCACGCTATTCGTGAGTCGGCAGGACTATGGGATGAACGACGTCATTCCTCTGTTGCACGTCCTTGAACAAATGCTGTTAACAATGGCTGGTCAGGGTGCGGTAGACGTGGCGCACAGATCTCAACGCCACATGACCCCTGTGGGGGCAGGACAGGAAGAAGAGGAGGAGGTAGAGGAGGACATTTTTGCTCAGGAATTATTGAGTGAAATGGGTGGTTTTTCCACTCAGCGGACAGGAGTGGAGGAGCAGGAGCATCTGGTAGAGGAGGAGGAGGAGGAGACAGAGGACCCAGACGCACCGTGGCAGTATGCTGTGGAGATGGAGGCAGGGAGTCCCTCGCATTCCTTGGCACAAATGGCCCATAGCATGCTCGGTTGCTTGCGTAGCGACAGCCGAATAATAACCATCAGACAGAGGGATGACTTTTGGCTGTCCACCTTGTTGGACCCTCGCTACCGTTCCAAAATGGTGGCCTTTTTCACACCTGCTGAGAGGGAGGCCAAAATAACGTACTATAAAAACCACCTATGTAGTCAGTTGGTCTCTGCCTTTGTGCGTCAACGTCCATCCTCAGACACTGTGGGCCCTGTGCGCTCGCGTTCCGCTGCCATGGCAGCAGGGGAGGGGTGGGGTGGTAGGAGCAGTGGCAGCTCCACCAGCAGCAGCTGCCTCAGTCTGCAGTCGATGATGAGTAGCTTTCTTCACCAGCGCAGTGAGGAAACTACTAACCAGCCGCAGCAGCAGCAGCAGCATCAGGTGGACCTGGAGCAGGACCTCAAACAACAGGCTTGGGCCTACTTGGACAGCACCCTGCCAACCGAGGTAGACAATCCCCTTGACTACTGGGCAACGAAACTTGACCTTTGGCCCCAACTAGCTGAATTTGCCCTTGAAAGGCTGTCATGCCCAGCCAGTAGCGTGGCATCGGAGCGCGTGTTTAGTGCGGCAGGAGGTATTGTAACTCCGCGGAGGACACGACTGTCCACCCAAAGTGTGGAGAGACTCACGTTTGTGAAAATGAATCAGGCGTGGATTAGTCTGGATTTCAAACCACCAGTTCCTGACACAACTGACTAAATCCGCCATGAATCATGCCTCAAACATGTGCCACTTTGAGGTCTCCTCACACACTGCTGGTGTGTAGATTTTTTTGACATAGGGTGCTGGCAGATTATGGGCCTCCTATAGCTGCTGCCAGGCCCCTAATCTGCCATAGGCCCCTATATACCGCTTCCTCATGCTGCTGCCAGGTCCAGAGTCTCTCATGGGTCCCTGTACGGCCTCCCATTGCTGCTGTCTCCATCGCCACACTCTGCCATGTGCCACTTTCAGGTCTCCTCACACACTGCTGGTGTGTAGAATTTTTTGACATAGGGTGCTGGCAGATTATGGGCCTCCCATAGCTGCTGCCAGGCCCCTAATCTGCCATAGGCCCCTATATACCGCTTCCTCATGCTGCTGCCAGGTCCAGAGTCTCTCATGGGTCCCTGTACGGCCTCCCATTGCTGCTGTCTCCATCGCCACACTCTGCCATGTGCCACTTTCAGGTCTCCTCACACACTGCTGGTGTGTAGAATTTTTTAACATAGGGTGCTGGCAGATTATGGGCCTCCCATAGCTGCTGCCAGGCCCCTAATCTGCCATAGGCCCCTATATACCGCTTCCTCATGCTGCTGCCAGGTCCAGAGTCTCTCATGGGTCCCTGTACGGCCTCCCATTGCTGCTGTCTCCATCGCCACACTCTGCCATGTGCCACTTTCAGGTCTCCTCACACTGCTGGTGTGTTCCATTTTTTGACATAGGGTGCTGGCAGATTAAGGGCCTCCCATAGCTGCTGCCAGGCCCCTAATCTGCCATAGGCCCCTATATACCGCCTCCTCATGCTGCTGCCAGGTCCAGAGTCTGTCATGGGTCCCTGTACGGCCTCCCATTGCTGCTGTCTCCATCGCCACACTCTGCCATGTGCCACTTTCAGGTCTCCTCACACACTGCTGGTGTGTAGAATTTTTTGACATAGGGTGCTGGCAGATTATGGGCCTCCCATAGCTGCTGCCAGGCCCCTAATCTGCCATAGGCCCCTATATACCGCTTCCTCATGCTGCTGCCAGGTCCAGAGTCTCTCATGGGTCCCTGTACGGCCTCCCATTGCTGCTGTCTCCATCGCCACACTCTGCCATGTGCCACTTTCAGGTCTCCTCACACTGCTGGTGTGTTGAATTTTTTGACATAGGGTGCTGGCAGATTAAGGGCCTCCCATAGCTGCTGCCAGGCCCCTAATCTGCCATAGGCCCCTATATACCGCCTCCTCATGCTGCTGCCAGGTCCAGAGTCTCTCATGGGTCCCTGTACGGCCTCCCATTGCTGCTGTCTCCATCGCCACACTCTGCCATGTGCCACTTTCAGGTCTCCTCACACTGCTGGTGTGTTGAATTTTTTGACATAGGGTGCTGGCAGATTAAGGGCCTCCCATAGCTGCTGCAAGGCCCCTAATCTGCCATAGGCCCCTATATACTGCCTCCTCATGCTGCTGCCAGGTCCAGAGTCTCTCATGGGTCCCTGTACGGCCTCCCATTGCTGCTGTCTCCATCGCCACACTCTGCCATGTGCCACTTTCAGGTCTCCTCACACACTGCTGGTGTGTAGAATTTTTTGACATAGGGTGCTGGCAGATTATGGGCCTCCCATAGCTGCTGCCAGGCCCCTAATCTGCCATAGGCCCCTATATACCGCTTCCTCATGCTGCTGCCAGGTCCAGAGTCTCTCATGGGTCCCTGTACGGCCTCCCATTGCTGCTGTCTCCATCGCCACACTCTGCCATGTGCCACTTTCAGGTCTCCTCACACACTGCTGGTGTGTAGAATTTTTTGACATAGGGTGCTGGCAGATTATGGGCCTCCCATTGCTGCTGCCAGGCCCCTAATCTGCCATAGGCCCCTATATACCGCTTCCTCATGCTGCTGCCAGGTCCAGAGTCTCTCATGCCATGTGCCACTTTCAGGTCTCCTCACACTGCTGGTGTGTAGAATTTTTTGACATAGGGTGCTGGCAGATTAAGGGCCTCCCATAGCTGCTGCCAGGCCCCTAATCTGCCATAGGCCCCTATATACCGCCTCCTCATGCTGCTGCCAGGTCCAGAGTCTGTCATGGGTCCCTGTACGGCCTCCCATTGCTGCTGTCTCCATCGCCACACTCTGCCATGTGCCACTTTCAGGTCTCCTCACACTGCTGGTGTGTTGAATTTTTTGACATAGGGTGCTGGCAGATTAAGGGCCTCCCATAGCTGCTGCCAGGCCCCTAATCTGCCATAGGCCCCTATATACCGCCTCCTCATGCTGCTGCCAGGTCCAGAGTCTGTCATGGGTCCCTGTACGGCCTCCCATTGCTGCTGTCTCCATCGCCACACTCTGCCATGTGCCACTTTCAGGTCTCCTCACACTGCTGGTGTGTTGAATTTTTTGACATAGGGTGCTGGCAGATTATGGGCCTCCTATAGCTGCTGCCAGGCCCCTAATCTGCCATAGGCCCCTATATACCGCTTCCTCATGCTGCTGCCAGGTCCAGAGTCTCTCATGCCATGTGCCACTTTCAGGTCTCCTCACACTGCTGGTGTGTAGAATTTTTTTGACATAGGGTGCTGGCAGATTATGGGCCTCCTATAGCTGCTGCCAGGCCCCTAATCTGCCATAGGCCCCTATATACCGCCTCCTCATGCTGCTGCCAGGTCCAGAGTCTGTCATGGGTCTCTGTACGGCCTCCCATTGCTGCTGTCTCCATCGCCACACTCTGCCATGTGCCACTTTCAGGTCTCCTCACACACTGCTGGTGTGTAGAATTTTTTAACATAGGGTGCTGGCAGATTATGGGCCTCCCATAGCTGCTGCCAGGCCCCTAATCTGCCATAGGCCCCTATATACCGCTTCCTCATGCTGCTGCCAGGTCCAGAGTCTCTCATGGGTCCCTGTACGGCCTCCCATTGCTGCTGTCTCCATCGCCACACTCTGCCATGTGCCACTTTCAGGTCTCCTCACACACTGCTGGTGTGTAGAATTTTTTGACATAGGGTGCTGGCAGATTATGGGCCTCCCATAGCTGCTGCCAGGCCCCTAATCTGCCATAGGCCCCTATATACCGCTTCCTCATGCTGCTGCCAGGTCCAGAGTCTCTCATGGGTCCCTGTACGGCCTCCCATTGCTGCTGTCTCCATCGCCACACTCTGCCATGTGCCACTTTCAGGTCTCCTCACACTGCTGGTGTGTTGAATTTTTTGACATAGGGTGCTGGCAGATTAAGGGCCTCCCATAGCTGCTGCCAGGCCCCTAATCTGCCATAGGCCCCTATATACCGCCTCCTCATGCTGCTGCCAGGTCCAGAGTCTGTCATGGGTCCCTGTACGGCCTCCCATTGCTGCTGTCTCCATCGCCACACTCTGCCATGTGCCACTTTCAGGTCTCCTCACACACTGCTGGTGTGTAGAATTTTTTGACATAGGGTGCTGGCAGATTATGGGCCTCCTATAGCTGCTGCCAGGCCCCTAATCTGCCATAGGCCCCTATATACCGCTTCCTCATGCTGCTGCCAGGTCCAGAGTCTCTCATGCCATGTGCCACTTTCAGGTCTCCTCACACTGCTGGTGTGTAGAATTTTTTTGACATAGGGTGCTGGCAGATTATGGGCCTCCTATAGCTGCTGCCAGGCCCCTAATCTGCCATAGGCCCCTATATACCGCCTCCTCATGCTGCTGCCAGGTCCAGAGTCTGTCATGGGTCCCTGTACGGCCTCCCATTGCTGCTGTCTCCATCGCCACACTCTGCCATGTGCCACTTTCAGGTCTCCTCACACACTGCTGGTGTGTAGAATTTTTTAACATAGGGTGCTGGCAGATTATGGGCCTCCCATAGCTGCTGCCAGGCCCCTAATCTGCCATAGGCCCCTATATACCGCTTCCTCATGCTGCTGCCAGGTCCAGAGTCTCTCATGGGTCCCTGTACGGCCTCCCATTGCTGCTGTCTCCATCGCCACACTCTGCCATGTGCCACTTTCAGGTCTCCTCACACACTGCTGGTGTGTAGAATTTTTTGACATAGGGTGCTGGCAGATTATGGGCCTCCCATAGCTGCTGCCAGGCCCCTAATCTGCCATAGGCCCCTATATACCGCTTCCTCATGCTGCTGCCAGGTCCAGAGTCTCTCATGGGTCCCTGTACGGCCTCCCATTGCTGCTGTCTCCATCGCCACACTCTGCCATGTGCCACTTTCAGGTCTCCTCACACACTGCTGGTGTGTAGAATTTTTTGACATAGGGTGCTGGCAGATTATGGGCCTCCCATTGCTGCTGCCAGGCCCCTAATCTGCCATAGGCCCCTATATACCGCTTCCTCATGCTGCTGCCAGGTCCAGAGTCTCTCATGCCATGTGCCACTTTCAGGTCTCCTCACACTGCTGGTGTGTAGAATTTTTTGACATAGGGTGCTGGCAGATTAAGGGCCTCCCATAGCTGCTGCCAGGCCCCTAATCTGCCATAGGCCCCTATATACCGCCTCCTCATGCTGCTGCCAGGTCCAGAGTCTGTCATGGGTCCCTGTACGGCCTCCCATTGCTGCTGTCTCCATCGCCACACTCTTCCATGTGCCACTTTCAGGTCTCCTCACACTGCTGGTGTGTTGAATTTTTTGACATAGGGTGCTGGCAGATTAAGGGCCTCCCATAGCTGCTGCCAGGCCCCTAATCTGCCATAGGCCCCTATATACCGCCTCCTCATGCTGCTGCCAGGTCCAGAGTCTGTCATGGGTCCCTGTACGGCCTCCCATTGCTGCTGTCTCCATCGCCACACTCTGCCATGTGCCACTTTCAGGTCTCCTCACACTGCTGGTGTGTTGAATTTTTTGACATAGGGTGCTGGCAGATTATGGGCCTCCTATAGCTGCTGCCAGGCCCCTAATCTGCCATAGGCCCCTATATACCGCTTCCTCATGCTGCTGCCAGGTCCAGAGTCTCTCATGCCATGTGCCACTTTCAGGTCTCCTCACACTGCTGGTGTGTAGAATTTTTTTGACATAGGGTGCTGGCAGATTATGGGCCTCCTATAGCTGCTGCCAGGCCCCTAATCTGCCATAGGCCCCTATATACCGCCTCCTCATGCTGCTGCCAGGTCCAGAGTCTGTCATGGGTCCCTGTACGGCCTCCCATTGCTGCTGTCTCCATCGCCACACTCTGCCATGTGCCACTTTCAGGTCTCCTCACACACTGCTGGTGTGTATAATTTTTTGACATAGGGTGCTGGCAGATTACGGGCCTCCCATAGCTGCTGCTAGGCCCCTAATCTGCCATGGGCCCCTATACCGACTCCTCATGCTGTGACGTTGCAACAAGGTGGAATTCAACCCTACATATGTTAGACCGCCTTTACGAACAGCAAAAGGCCATCACAGATTTCCTGATGTTAAAAGCGGATAAAGGTATTCCCTGTGTAACTTAGATGTCAGCCATTGGCAGCTCATGCGTGACACCTGCGCTTGCTCAGGCCCTTTGAGGAGGCCACGCTATTCGTGAGTCGGCAGGACTATGGGATGAACGACGTCATTCCTCTGTTGCACGTCCTGGAACAAATGCTGTTAACAATGGCTGGTCAGGGTGCGGTAGACGTGGCGCACAGATCTCAACGCCACATGACCCCTGTGGGGGCAGGACAGGAAGAAGAGGAGGAGGTAGAGGAGGACATTGGTGCTCAGGAATTATTGAGTGAAATGGGTGGTTTTTCCACTCAGCGGACAGGAGTGGAGGAGCAGGAGCATCTGGTAGAGGAGGAGGAGGAGGAGACAGAGGACCCAGACGCACCGTGGCAGTATGCTGTGGAGATGGAGGCAGGGAGTCCCTCGCATTCCTTGGCACAAATGGCCCATAGCATGCTCGGTTGCTTGCGTAGCGACAGCCGAATAATAACCATCAGACAGAGGGATGACTTTTGGCTGTCCACCTTGTTGGACCCTCGCTACCGTTCAAAAATGGTGGCCTTTTTCACACCTGCTGAGAGGGAGGCCAAAATAACGTACTATAAAAACCACCTATGTAGTCAGCTGGTCTCTGCCTGTCTGCGCCAACGTCCATCCTCAGACACTGTGGGCCCTGTGCGCTCGCGTTCCGCTGCCATGGCAGCAGGGGAGGGGTGGGGTGGTAGGAGCAGTGGCAGCTCCACCAGCAGCGGCTGCCTCAGTCTGCAGTCGATGATGAGTAGCTTTCTTCACCAGCGCAGTGAGGAAACTACTAACCAGCCGCAGCAGCAGCAGCAGCAGCAGCATCAGGTGGACCTGGAGCAGGACCTCAAACAACAGGCTTAGGCCTACTTGGACAGCACCCTGCCAACCGAGGTAGACAATCCCCTTGACTACTGGGCAATGAAACTTGACCTTTGGCCCCAACTAGCTGAATTTGCCCTTGAAAGGCTGTCATGCCCGGCCAGTAGCGTGGCATCGGAGCGCGTGTTTAGTGCGGCAGGAGGTATTGCAACTCCGCGGAGGACACGACTGTCCACCCAAAGTGTGGAGAGACTGACGTTTGTGAAAATGAATCAGGCGTGGATTAGTCTGGATTTCAAACCACCAGTTCCTGACACAACTGACTAAATCCGCCATGAATCATGCCCCAAACATGTGCCACTTTCAGGTCTCCTCGCACTGCTGGTGTGTTCCATTTTTTGTCATAGGGTGCTGGCAGATTACGGGCCTCCCATAGCTGCTGCCAGGCCCCTAATCTGCCATGGGCCCCTATACCGCCTCCTCATGCTGCTGCCAAGTCCAGAGTCTCTCATGGGTCCCTGTACGGCCTCCCATTGCTGCTGTCTCCATCGCCACACTCTGCCATGTGCCACTTTCAGGTCTCCTCACACTGCTGGTGTATTCCATTTTTTGTCATAGGGTGCTGGCAGATTACGGGCCTCCCATAGCTGCTGCCAGGCCCCTAATCTGCCATGGGCCCCTATACCGCCTCCTCATGCTGCTGCCAGGTCCAGAGTGTGTCATGGGTCCCTGTACGGCCTCCCATTGCTGCTGTCTCCATCGCCACACTCTGCCATGTGCCACTTTCAGGTCTCCTCACACTGCTGGTGGGTTCCATTTTTTGTCATAGGGTGCTGGCAGATTACGGGCCTCCCATAGCTGCTGCCAGGCCCCTAATCTGCCATGGGCCCCCGTACCGACTCCTCATGCTGCTGCCAGGCCCGTAATCTGTCATGGGCCCCTGTTGTCGCTTGTTGGCATATTCCGCTCGTTCAGATGCTCCTTCTCCTGCTACTCCTCTTCACGGATTCCGTCAGCAGTCTTTCTTGGAATCCGTTTCCAAGAGACAACAGTTTGCGAGCACGCACCAGACGGTGCAGAAACTGAACGTCCTCCTGTCCAAGTTGCTGCTGCCAGGCTTGTAATCTGTCATGCGCCCCTGTACCGCCTCCTCATGCTGCTGCCAGGTCCAGAGTGTGTCATGGGCCCCCGTACCGACTCCAAATGCTGCTGCCAGGCCCGTAATCTGTCATGGGCCCCTGTACCACCTCCCCATGCTGCTGCCTGGTCCAGATTGTGTCATGGGTCCCTGTACGGCCTCCCATTGCTGCTGCCAGGCCTGTAATCTGCCATGGGCCCCCCTACCGACTCCTCATGCTGCTGCCAGGCCCGTAATCTGCCATGGGCCCCTGTACCGCCTCCTCATGCTGCTGCCAGGTCCAGAGTGTGTCATGGGTCCCTGTACGGCCTCCCATTGCTGCTGTCTCTATCGCCACACTCTGCCATGTGCCACTTTCAGGTCTCCTCACACTGCTGGTGGTTTCCATTTTTGTCATAGGGTGCTGCATGGCCTCCCATTGCTGCTGCCTCCACCGCCACACTGTGGCTCCACACTCTGGTTTTGGCCCCGTGACTGGCCAAATGAGTGAAGTGTGCGGTGATTCTAAGATCGACGGCACTCATCTGCATGTCATACTGCCTGACAGTATTATTTCTCTTCCCCAGCAGACTCCAAGGGCATTTAAATTAAAGGTACAGTGTTCAGCACTAATATTAAGTCTCTCTGAAGCCTAGAAACACCCTTTTTTAAGTTAAATTCACAGCGAATATATTCGACTCGAATCGAATTTTTTCTACGAATTCGCCGAATCAGTCGAATCGAATTTTTGAATACTTCGCTCATCTCTAATCATAAGCTCTATCATAAGCACCACACTAGGTTGAAAATCTGCAGAAATCCTTCAAACAGCTTCAGATAGCGCATTCATCCATTGTTCGATTCAGGATATAGCACATCAAGCCAAGAAAAAAAACAAATAAACTCTCAAGGTGTAGTAAACAAACACCCAGTCCTTTAATATGCTCAAAAAATTAAAACTACTCACAAAGCAAGAGCATTGAAAGAGTCAATGCACAAGATGAATCTCCTTTTCAATCCTTTCACTGCCAGAGCCATTTTTTCATTTTTTGCACACGTGTAAAAAATAATTTTAGGCCTGAAGATTACACAAAACCTCCAAAATATTATGTATTTTCTGAAAGCAGACACCCTAGAGAATTGTTGTGCACCAGGAGGAACCCAGGACTCACTGCACCAGCATAGGGTCTGACAATGGGTCCAAGAATTTCATCCCAATACATAATGGCAGTCAGGGTGCCATTGTCTAGCCTATAAAGGCCTGTGCATCCCTCCATGGATATGCCTCCCCAGACCATCACTGACCCACCAACAAAACGGTCATGCTGAACAATGTTACATGCAGCATAACGTTCTCCATGGCTTCTCCAGACCCTTTCACGTCTGTCACGTGCTCAGGGTAAACCTGCTCTCATCTGTGAAAAGCACAGGGCACTAGTGGCAGATCTGCCAATTCTGGTGTTCAATGGCAAATGCTGATCGAGCTTTGTGGTGCTGGGCAGTGAGCACAGGGCCCACTAGATGATGTTTGGCCCTCAGGCCACCCTCATGAAGTCTGTTTCTGATTGTTTGGTCAGAGACATTTACACCAGTGGCCTGCTGGAGGTCATTTTGTAGGGCTCTGGCAGTGCTCATCCTGTTCCTCCTTGCACAAAGGAGCAGATACCAGTCCTGCTGATAGGTTAAGGACCTTCTACGGCCCTGTCCAGCTCTCCTAGAGTAACTGCATGTCTCCCGGAATCTCCTCCAAGCTCTTGAGACTGTGCTGGAAGACAGAGCAAACCTTCTGGCAATGGCACATATTGATGTGCCATCCTGGAGGAGTTGGACTGCCTGTGCATCCTTTCTAGGGTCCAGGTATGGCCTCATGCTACTAGTAGGGACACTGACCCTAGTCAAATGCAAAACTAGTGAAAAACAGTCAGAAAAGATGAGTAGGAAAAAAATGTCAGTGGCCTCCACCTGTACGACCATTCCTGTTTTGGGGGTCGTCTCATTGTTGCCTATCTAGTGCACCTGTTGTTAATTTAATTAACACCAAAGCAGCTGAAACTGATTATCAACCCCCTCTGCTACTTAACCGCTTCCCACCCGGCCACTGCACATAAATGGCCAGGTGGGAGCTTTGCCGTTCTGAGTAGATGTTCAGGAATATCCTACAGAACATGTGCACAAGCGCTGCCTCGTGGCCAAGCAGCTGTGCACTCTCGGTGTGCCTGTGTCCCTCGGACACAGAGCAATACCGCTCGGCAGAAGGGCCCTCTGACTGGCCCTTCTGATCACATGACGGCTGTGTCCAATCACATCCGCCATGTTATGTCAACAATGCTACCATTCAGGTGAACAGCTCTGCCTCCCCTCAAACAGATCCCGCAAGTGAGGAGAAGCAGGGCCGATCTGTGAGTAAAATCACCCTGTCACAGTACCAGTGATCCACATCTGTCCCAGTGCCAGAGATCCATATCTGTCACAGTACCAGTGATCAACATCTGTCAGTGCCAGTGATCCATATCTGTGATCCACATCTGACCCAGTGCCAGTGATCCACATCTGTCCCAGTGCTAGTGATCCAAATCTGTCACAATGCCAGTGATCCACATCTGTGATCCACATCTGTCAAAGTGCCAGTGATCCACATCTGTGATCAACTTATGTCACAGTGCCAGTGATCCACATCTGTTACAGTACCCGTGATCCTAATCTGTGATCCACATCTGTCACAGTACCTGTGATCCACATCTTTCACAGTACCCGTGATCCACATCTGTGATCCACATCTGTTACAGTGCCAGTGGTCCACATATGTCACAGTACCCGTGAGCCACATCTGTCACAGTGCCAGTGATCTACATCTGTCAAAGTATCCGTGATCCACATCTGTCACCGTACCCTTGATCCACATCTGTCATAGTACCAGTGATCCACCTCTGTCACCGTACCCGTGATCCACATCTGTCACAGTACCCGTGATCCACATCTGTCACCGTACCTGTGATCCACATCTGTGATCCATGAGCCAACCGCAAGAGCTTCCCACAATGATTGGAAACAGCCAGTTTGCGGAATGAAGAGATTCTAGCTCTAAAGTGGAAAGATAAAAGAGATGTCTATATGCTTTCCTCAATTCATGATGACACCTCGGTGGAACTTCAAGCAAGACATGGTCCCATCCAGAAACCAAGATACATACATGACTATAACCAGTTCATGGGGGGGGGGGGGGATATGAATGACCATATGTTACAGCCATACATAGCCACCAGGAGATCACTCTATTGGTATAAAAAGGTTGCCATCTACTTGTTTCAGTTAGCCTTGTACAATTCGTGTGCCATCTTTTCTAAGTGCACACAAAGATCCCTAACCTACCTGAAGTATCAAGAGGATATTGTTAAAGCCTATATCCACATGGCCATGCCCCTGAGCAAATTCTCTCTAATTAATTGTTCAGACTCCATGAGAGGCATTTCTCCGATATCCTCCCTTTTACCCAAACAGGCCGCAAACCCCCCAAAAAATTTTGTGTATGTTTCAGTAACCAAATTCGCCATGAAACCCAATACTACTGTCCCCAATGTCCTTCCCAGCCAGGACTTTGTATTGGAGAGTGCTTCTGGATCTATCACACATCACTACACTAGAGTACTTAGTCAAGAGATTTTTCCAGTGTCCACTATCACCTATTTCCCTGTATGACCTGGACTGTTTATCAACAATGCCTCTGCTTGCCGCCTGAACTGACCTCGGACTGTTTATTGATGATACCTCTGCTTGCCGCTTTAACTATCAACCACGTTTCTGCCTTCCACCTGATTTGACTTCGGCCTGTTAATCGACCATGCTTTTTGCTTGCCTCCTGAACTGATCTTATGCCCTGAGACTCTATTAGCTGAATTCAAGACAATACAGGGGTCTCATGTATGTGAGGGGCTCCAGAATAGATTTCCAAGTGGAGAAAAAAACGTTTTTGGTTTTCTCCAGGTTTTCTTATTCCCAGAAAAGGGTCTGTTAGTCCGGAGGCTTTGAAGAGATTGGGTGGGACGAAGCCTCAACCCCTGTGCCCAGGTCTTACCTGACCATAGCTCTAAGCCTGATATTTCTGCCTGCTGCTGACTTACTGCCATCATGCCTCTGCCTGCTGCATGAACTGACCACACCTCTGCCTGCTACCTGTACTATGGCCCGTGTTCCTGCCTACTACCAGGACTGATATTTTGGCTGTGCTGACCAGGCACAGGTGTCTGCCTGGACAACTCATTTGGCTGTTGCTGACCACATGTCTTCCTGCTTCCTGGACCAATGCTTTGACTGTGCTGGCAATATCTCTGCCTGCTGCCTTTAGTGATTATGGACAGCATTCCTTCCTGCTGCCTGGGCATTTCTTTTGCTGTCGCTGACCACGTCCCTGCTTGGTGCCTGGACCAATGCTCTCCTCTGTGGACAACTGCACTACTAAAACCGCAGGTCATTTTTTTGTTTACCCTTTGCTCAGCATAATGTATTTTTGGGGTGTAATTCTTGGTATGTGTTAGAAGACTGAAGGTGCTACTTGGATGTTGGGCCTCTGGATGTGGCAAGGCTGTGGGAAAGTCTTACACATGGGGTATCGCCATACTCAGGTGGAGTATCAGAATGTATTTTGGGGTGTAATTCCTGGTATGCACATGCTATGTGTTAGAAATATCTTATAAATGGACAACTTTGTGTAAAAAAAAATACATTTTCATTTTCTTTTCACATTTTCCAAAAACTTGTGGAAAAAATGACATGTTCAATAGACTTGTTATGCCTCATAGAATATACACTGGGGTGTTTGCATTCCAAAATGGGATCATTTTGTGGGTAATTCCATTGTCCTGGTGCTCCAGGGCCTTCAAAATTGTGATAGGTAGTCAGGAAATGAGATGTGTAATTTATGCCTCCAGAATGCTTGTAGGTCCTACTTGGATGTTTGGGCCTTTATATGTGGCCAGGCTGTGGAAAAGTCTTACACATGTGGTATCCCCATACTCAGGAGAAGTAGAAGAATGTATCTTGGGGTGTAATTTTTGGTATGTACATGCTATGTGTTAGAAATATCTTATAAATGGGCAACTTTGTGTAAAAAAAAAATACATTTTAACTTTTTTTCCACATTTTCTGAAAACTTGTCAAAAAAATGACATGTTCAAAAGACTCATTATGCCTCACAGAATACACATTGGGGTGTTTTTTCTTTCCAAAATGGGGTCATTTTGTGAGTAATTCCATTGTCCTGGTGCTCCAGGGCCTTCGAAATTGTGATAGGTAGTCAGGAAATGAGATATGTAATTTATGCCTCCAGAACGCCTGTAGGTCCTACTTGGATGTTTGGGCCTCTATATGTGGCCAGGCCGTGGAAAAGTCTTACACATGTGGTATCCCCATACTCAGGAGTAGAAGAATGTATCTTGGGGTGTAATTTTTGATATGTACATGCTATGTGTTAGAAATATCTTATAAATGGGCAACTTTGTGTAAAAAAAAAAAAAAACATTTTAATTTTCTTTCCACGTTTTTTGAAAACCTGTGAAAATAATGACATGTTCAAAAGACTCATTATGCCTCGCAGAATACACATTGGGGTGTTTTCTTTCCAAAATGGGGTCATTTTGTGAGTAATTCCATTGTCCTGGTGCTCCAGGGCCTTCAAAATTGTGATAGGTAGTCAGGAAATGAGATATGTAATTTATGCCTCCAGAACGCCTGTAGGTCCTACTTGGATGTTGGGCCTCTGTATGCGGCCAGGCTGTGGAAAAGTCTTATGCATGTGGTATCCCCATACTCAGGAGGAGCAGCAGAATGTGTTTTGGGGTGAAGCTGCAAGTATGCATATGTTGTGTGAGATGAATAACCTTTTAATATAACAGATGTGTGAAAAAAAACTAATTTTATTTACTTTTTTCATTTTCCAAAGAATTGTGGATAAAAAAATTACAGGTTCAAAAAACGCACCATACATCTTACTAAATACCTTGGAATGTCTACTTTCTAAAAAGGGGTCATTTGGGGGGTATTTGTACTGTCCTGGCTTGTTAGTGTCTCAAGAAATGAGATAGGTACATCAGGTTTGATCAGGTATGGTAAATTTTCAGTGATTGGTACCATAGCTTGTAGACTCTATAACTTCCACACAGACCAAATAATACACGCTGATTGGGATTATTTTTACCAAAGCAATGTAGCAGTATACATTTTTGCCCAAATTTTAACAAAATTGTCGGTATTTTTTAATTTACTGCGCAAAAAATAAAAAACACAGTGAAAAATAAATACCACCAAAAGAAAGCTCTATCTGTGTGAAAAAAAAAAATTAATTTGGGTACAGTGTTGCATGACTGAGTAATTATCATTCAACGTGTGAGAGCTCTGAAAGCTGAAAATTGGTCTGTGCAGGAACGGGATAAAAGTGCCCAGTATTGAGGTGGTTAACCAGATCAATATCCCAGGAGTTTAACTGACTCTGATTAAAAAGTGTTCTTTTAATTTTTTTGAGCAGTGTATGAAAGATGAGGTTTCACCAAGTAAAAAGATTCCCAGCATGCCAAACCCTAAATTTGTGTGCTTGAAATGGCGAAAAACGTAATTGCCCTATATTTTCTATTGGCAATTCTTCAAATGCCCCTATAGTTCATCAGTTTAGTGTTAAAAGGAGGAGGTCTTGTGCTAGAATTATTGCTGTCACTCTGGTGTGTGCAGTGATACATGTGTATCGCAATCACACGTTTTCACATGTAGGAGCCCTGACACATGTATTTACATTTGTACGTGCGTATATGTGGGGGTGGGGTGTCCTCTAACTTTTTTGGGAGGGATGTTATGTGCTTGGGTGTAACTTTATTTTTTTGCTTTAAAAATATTTTTTTTACTCAACTTCATTACATAGACTTTGCCTGGTGGGCCAGGGTTGCCTGGACAGGAGGGGCAGCTGGGTGGCACATAGAGGAACCGGACCGTGCATTTCTCGGTTCCTCTATGTGCCACTTGGCCACCCCTCCTATCCATGTCTTGCATGCCCTGGATTCCTGTATGCTCCCCCGCATCTCTTTCTTTCCTTTTTGTTCCTTCCTTCTTTCCCTCTTTCTTTCCCTCTCTCTTTCCCTCCTTCCTTCTTTCCCTCCCTCCTTCTTTCCCTCCCTCTTTCTTTCTTTCTTTCTTTCTTTCTCTCTCCCCCTCTCTCTCCCCCTCTCTCTCTCCCTCTCTCCCCCCCTCTCTCTCTCTTTCTTTCTTTCTTTCTTTCCTTCTTTCCCTCTTCCTTTTCCTCCTTCTTTCCCTCCATCCTCCTTCCCTCTTTCTTTCTTCTTGTTTTTTTATTAAATCTTTTATTAAACTCTTTTTCATTACAAAAACACAGCAAACTATAATTTTCATACAAATATTTCCCATTAATTTTTCACTCCAGCCTCCCTACTACCCCCCCCCCCCCCCGCTACAAACCCCCATACAACTTAACCCGGTCCATATAGCTCTTCCCTTCTCTTTCCAACTATACAATCCATACCTGTAATCTTTCTCCTCCGTCCTCACTTCCGACTCTTCCTTTTTCTTACTATTCTTTCTTTCCCTCCAACCTTTCTTTTCCCTTCTCCTATTCCTGTTACAGCCTTACAAACCATTCCGTTTATTCTCCTACCCCAAATCAGAACCCTGGGCCTCTGACTACTTCCATATATTTTCTGGATGCCTTGAAGTCAGACCATCTTCCCCATTCCTTTCTAAATTTACCCATATTACCTTCACCTATATGGTATAACTCCTTCATTGTATTCTTTCTTCTTTCTCTCTTTCCCTCCTTCCCTCTTTCCTTCTTTCCCTCTTTCTTTCCCTCCTTCCTTCTCTCCCTCCTTTCTTCTTTCCCTCCTTCCTTCGTTCCCTCCTTCCTTCTTTCCCTCCTTCCTTCTTTCCCTCTTTCCTTCTTTTCCTCTTTCATATCCTCCTTCTTTCTTTCTTTATTTCCCTCTTTCTTTCCCTCCTTCTTTCCCTACCTCCTTCTTTCTCTCTGTCCTTCTTTCTCTCCCTCCTTCCTTCTCTCCCTCTTTCCTTCTCTCCCTCCTTCTTTCCCTCCTTTCTTCTTTCCCTCCTTCTTTCTTTACTTCTTTCCCTCTTTATTTCCCTTCTTCGTTCTTTCCCTCCTTCCTTCTTTTCCTCCTTCTTTCTCTCCCTCTTTTCTTCTCTCCCTCCTTCCTTCTTTCCCTCTTTCTTTCCCTCCTTCATTCTTTCCCTCTTTCTTCCCGTCTTCCTTCTTTCCCTTCTTTCTTCTTTCCTCCTTCCTTCTTTCCCTCTTTCCTTCTTTCCCTCCTTCCTTCTTTACCTCTTTCCTTCTTTCCATCCTTCCTTCTTTCCCTCTCTCCTTCTTTCCCTCCTTCCTTCTTTCCCTCTTTATTCTCCTCCTTCTTCCCCTCTTTCTTTCCCTCCTTCTTTCCATCCCTCCTTCTGTCCCTCCTTCCTTCTTTCCCTCCTTCCTTTTTTATCCTTTTTTTCTTCTTTACCTCTTTCCTTCTTTCCATCCTTCCTCCTTTCCCTTTCTTTTCCTCCTTCTTTCACTCCTTCTTTCACTTTTTCTTTCCCCCCTTTTTTCCCTCCTTTCCTCTTTCCTTCTTTCCCTCCTTCCTTCTTTCTTTCCCTCCTTCCTTCTTTCTCTCCTTCCTTCTTTACCTCTTTACTTCTTTTCCTCCTTCCTTCTTTCCCTCCTTCCTTCTTTCCCTCCTTCCTTCTTTCCCTCCTTCTTTCTTTCCCTCCTTCCTTCTTTCCCACCTTCTTTCCCTCCTTCCTTTTTCCCTGCCTTCCTTCTTTCCCTTCTTCCTTTTTCCCTCCTTTCTTCTTTCCCCCTTTCCCTCCTTCCTTCTTTCCCTCTTTCCTTCTTTCCCTCCTTCTCTTTCCTTTTCACTTTCCTTCTCTCTTTCCTTCTCACTGTCAAAAAAATAAAAAAAATTAATAAAATATAAAACTGTAAAACATTAAATAAAAACCTACTGACACTAGTGGTGGAACTACAAAGGTCACAAAGGTCACACTCGTGATCGGACACTGGCGTTCTGCCACCAGGCTCCAAGGAAAGGGTCCCTGGGAGATGTCAGCCGGGGATGGAGGAGACACTGGACAACAGGCAACAGGCACAGGGCAGCACTTCTGGGAGTTGTATATGAAAGAGGATAGAACAGGAAGGCTCATTTAAGTGCAGTATGTCCAGAAGATTCTTTAATAATGATGGTTAGAAACACTTACAAACTCGTAATTAAAACAGGCTCAATAAAATCATCAGAATGCAGAGGCTCAATCCACCAGGCGAGAACCCGCTGTGCCTGCCAGCAGCTGCAGGGGGAACTGAGGATCAGATGTCCAAGATGGCCACCGCAAGTTTTGGGATCACTGGAACGCATGCTAGAGCGCACGCTGTCCAGGAGGCTGCAACCAGAAATTACATGGGTTAGGAATGGGCGTGGAATGGTGACGCATTTTGGAGCACGAGCTTGGGGGTTCTAAGAAATTGTCACATGTAAACAAAAAGTGTCAGAAAAGGCTTGGTCTTCAAGTGGTTACAGTGTAACAAAAGGCAAAACATTTTTCTTTTAGTTTGGATAGAGTGGAGAGGGATTAGAACACCTGTCAGTTTGTATTACTGCTTCTATCAGGGATATTCTTCATTTTTACTTGTTCTGTTTCCTGTTATCATCAAAACTGAAAGCAAAAGAAATCCCACATTTTGGGTCGACATCAGAACAGTAATGGAGGGAAAATTCTCCAATTGGGTGACACACCAGGATTCCCTCAGTTTGGAGGGATTTGCTCTCACTTCCTGTTTGGGCTATGGCACAGGAAGTGAAAGGGAAATCTCCCCAATGGGACACAGGGGACAAAAAAGACAGGGGTTATAACCCTCCTTTACTCTATTCAAAATGAAAAAAAAAAAGTTTTTTCTTTAGTTACACTTTAATAGTGGACAAGAGCATACATTGATGTTGCTTTAAAAACAAAAATTCAGGTTACACATTTTATGTTATTGAAATAGGTTTCTTATTTGTCGATTTAAGTAAAACAACACTTGTGTTATTTTTTTACATTTTTATTGATTTAGACACTACTTGTATCCAAAGGGTGGCTGCTAAAGATGTATGCAGTTGTTTGGATAACATCCTAACAGGGGTAGACTGACCATTTGGAAACTCGGGCACTGCCGGAGGGCCCAGGGTCAGTAGGGGGCCCCATGAGATGCCCCTGGTACCTTTTTCGTAGGCTTTTTTGAGTTTGGGCAAGGACACAGGGGCCCCATGATCCCCTATTGCCCGGGGGTCCCATGAGTTGTCAGTCCTCCCCTGCATCCTAATGAACTCTGCGCTAATGCAGGCAAAAAAAACATCAAAGGAATATCAAGAAAAAAATATACAGTATCAAGAAAAGTGATATAAACCAACATGGAGTGTTACTAAACCCATAACAGTAAAATCAGTCTGTATACAGTATGCAGTAATGCATGCTAGTTATACTCACTGTTGAACCTAAGGGGTTAAGCTTCCACATTGTGTAAAAAGGATGTTTGATCCTGTCTCTGATCCTCCTCTTCTTCTACTGTCCACAATCCATATGCTGATAGTACAGAGCCTTGGGGGGCTAGCTGCACATGCTCAGTTTGGTGTGTATTGAATTTTTTTTTCTTGGGAAGGTACATGTGATCAGAACAAGGCCAAACAGTACTGTCCAGACGGAGGGTCAAGGGGTATGCAGCCTCATAGGACAATCAGGGGAGAATGAAAACTCCTCCTGCAAGCTTTAACCAGTGCTCTGCTGGACACTGATAGAAGTCACAAGACTGCTATAATACTGCTAATGAGAAAAGGTATTTAGCAGTTTATATTTACTACAATAACTGCATTTCCATGTTCTGTGTACTGTGGGAGACCAGATCTAGTGAATGCAGGGTCCTGGGTTTAGTAACACTTTAAAATGTGTAGTCACAGAAGATGGGTCAAGATGGCTGTTTCCACTGGTATCCACAAACAGATACTTCAAACTTATATTCATAAATAAATGTGTAGAGCTATTCCTTTAAGAATAGTGAAAAATCCAAATAAAATCTCAATACAAACTTGAGTCCATCACATGGATTGTGAAATAATATAAAAAGTCTGCTAAAAATATATATGTTATAATCATGTCTTAGGTTCTATAACTATAACTTAAGTTCTCCAACACCCAGTGAATCACCATCGGGCACACTCCTTCAAGGCCACCACCATTAAAAATGCACCTCTTTCTGAATCCAGAGACCAATAATTATAAAGGTCACAATCGCTCTTTCATAAGATTAAGATGGTAGCCCCAGGTTATTCCTCCTCACTTCTGAGAATGCTCATGGGTCTTGCAGAGCAGATAGGTCAAAACAGCAGCGTTTTTATTATTGATGTTTCGATGAAGCTCAGGCTTTCTTTCTCTAGATCTTCTCAAGTCTCGAGAAGTTTCCTCAAGTCCTCTCTAGACAAAAGATTTTGCACTGAGTTTGTTTATATTATATTCACTATTTCATGTGTATTATATTCATTATTCTTAAAGGCATAGCAATACACACATTTATTTATTTATTTATTTCAGGTACTTATATAGCGCCGTTAATTTACGCAGCACTTTACATATATATTGTACATTCACATCAGTCCCTAACCCTCAAGGGGCGTACAATCTAAGGTCCTTAACTCACATTCATACATACACATACTAGGGACAATTTAGACAGGATCCAATTCACCTACCAGCATGTCTTTGGAGTGTGGGAGAAAACCGGAGTACCTGGAGGAAATCTACGCAGGCACAGGGAAAACATGCAAACTCCAGGCAGGTGGTGCCATGGTTGGGATTCGAACCAATGACCCGAGTACTGCCAGGCAGAATTTAGCTACTGTGCTGCCCCGTTTATTATGTATAACAACTATGAATAAACATTCATAGCAAACAGTATATTTTGCGTTATATGTTCTTTCAGTTAATTAATTCACAATGTACAATCCAACCTAAGCAATGTGTTTAGTTATTGAAGTCTCTCTGTAATTAATAAATATGTGAATTAATTAACTTTTCAAGCCCAGACAAACTACAATGCTAAGGAATGGTCTGGAAAACCAGACATAACATGGATGGTAATTTTAGTAAATCTACCAAATTGATTGATCACATTGATCATTGATTGATCATATAAAATGGGCAAAAACGAAAATTACCACAATAAGTAATAAGGGAGGAAAATGGCTGATGAAGAAGCTGACTGACTTTGAAATGCATCCCGTATCTACGTCAAGGGTCGCGGGTTGAACACCAGTTGCAGTGACAGCAGTTTCCTCCATCTTCAGCACGCTTCATTCCCAGCCGGAGGCCAAAGGCTGGCTGTTCTCTGGCTACCCCGTCTTTTCTGGCACCCAAGTCACCATTATGCAATGCCCTGCCTATGCATACTTCTGCGAGTGCATTTCTATTATTCTAATTTGTTTGAGTTGATTGTAGCCGTATTAGTGCATTTGCGACAGAAACAATTGAGTACTGTCCGTGATACTTTTTTTATTTGCACTAACATACAATTTTGAGGACAAGCTTTCGGGGAATGTCCCCTTCTTCAAGGCTTAGACCTTGAAGAAGGGGACATTCCCCAAAAGCTTGTCCTCAAAATTGTATGTTAGTGCAAATAAAAAAAAGTATCACGGACAGTACTCAATTGTTTCTATTATTCTAATAAATTGTCATTTAATTTTCAATGTTAAACTATGGGGTTGTGCTGCTGTTTCTTTTGTTCTCTCTTTAGAGAAACTGACAATACTGAAGAATAGAACTTTCGAGAGCAAACACTAAATGGTGAGCCAATAATGCCCAAGCACATTTTATTTATACTGTACTTTGTATTATTGAAAGCCATACATACATAATGATGCATCCGTCTCCTTTCCTTGCTTGGGTGACAGTGTGAAGTATTGCTCGTTATGAGTTCCAGTTGTGCAAACATAGATCTGCTTGATGGTACAAACTATTGACTGACAACAATATGGCATCAGATCAGGCAGTTACATAATAATGAGACTGGGTAATCTGAACAGTACATTTGAGATGTTTTTCCAGGGTGTTGAGCAACAAAGAAGGCAATTTTTGGCAGGTTGTTGACCTGTACATTATAGGAGCAGGAGGGATGATATATAAAGGGAACTGTACTTTACAGGAGGAGAAGGGTGTAGTATATTGTGTGTAATATATATATTGAAGACATTGAAACACATACTGACAGGCCAGTGATAAGACCACTTTACACACCAAAAGGACACCTTACTATGTTAATGTATGCAGGAAGTAATTACCTTCCCTTTGTTGTGTTGGGTTAACCTGTTTTTGGGTAAATATATGGAGAGTCAGGGGAAGTTTCTAGGTCTAGACACTTTGGGGTTTATTTACTAAAGCTGGAGAGTCCAAAATCAGACTCCCTTCCGCATAGAAACCAATCAGCTTCTAACCTCAGCTTGTTCAATGAAGCTTTGGCAATGAAACCTGGAAGCTGATTGGTTTCTATGCAGAAGTGAGTCTGATTTTGCACTCTCCAGCTTTAGTAAATAAACCCCATAAGATCAAACATGCTACTAAAAGTGGCCAATCAGACTGCTTGCCATTGTACTGAATGGGGAAAATGTGTATATTAACACAGGACACAGAACACAGGATGGAATACAAAGATAGCAGAGCACAAGTGAGGATACCTGGGCAGAGCATAAGGGAGAATACAAAGATAGCAGAGCATAAGTCAGGATATGTGGGACAGAACACAGGTTGCATGGAAGCTACCTAGTTGCATATTATAGATTGGACATATGCTGGACGGTGTAGTATCTCTATGCTTGATATGAAGTATCTTGAATGGGACTTTGAGAGCTGTTGTTTGTTGTAATCTTTACAAATATTCAGCTGGATTTCTGTCATCTGTAACAAATATCTTTATCCGAATAAATGCATCTCTCTGGAAAAGGACTATTGGTTGCTGCGGGAATAGTATATATATATAAATATACACTGGTCATACGTCCTCCATTATTGATATAAGACAACAGATTTGTCTTATGAACTGTTTCTGTGTGGACTTCATTATTTTAAGACAACAAAGGGGTGATATAAATGGGATGCCTTGTATATTATAGGAGCAGGGGTAGTGATATATAGGGGAAACTACATAATTGGAGGGGAAGGGATGATATTTGGCGAGACCTGTACATTATAAGATGGGGGAGAGGTGATATCTATGGGGGATCTGTACTATAATATTGGTACTGTATTCCCGACCTATCATTTAGGTCTTTTTCACTTTTAAGAGCAATTTGACTACACCCTTCATTCAGCCATGATTAGCTCCACCTACCACTCCACCCTCATTCTCCAGAATTCCAAAGTTCCCCGATATGCATAACAGAAACAACCATATTGTATAAATAAACCCATCACATTCTTTACTAAAGGCCAGGTATATTTGAGACACCAACATATGCTAGAATACAGAACATATGATCCTCTACAGTACCTTTGTATTTAACAATAAGAATACTTTGTAAATAAATGTTCAGGTTTTCTAGCCATCAATAGTTGTGTTGTGAAGAATAAAAGGTTGTATTTGCTGTTAGTCGTAATGTTTTTACAACATAAACATACGTATACTAAACCTTCCTACATGACCTAGAAAGAGAATGCTTCGGGTAAAAAAAATTGCTGGTGTAATCCGCTCAGGTTTACTAGCAAGCAATATTTGTATTGTGATGAAAAAAAGGTTTTATATAAAAATGTATAACCCAGAAGATAATTTTAAGGAGGGAGTAAAGGAACCAAAAAACCCTGCACTAAACCAGTGTGTAGCACAATAGAGCTTTCCTATAACGGAGGGTATTCCACATTCCATTATATATCCCACAAACACAGGTATTATTTTCTCATTTCATATAGTGAGTGAATGAATCTATAATAATAGGCTGAATCTGCACTATAAGCCAGCATTTCTGGAAGTACACCTAGCCATTAGAATAACTTGCATGGTTTCATCTATTATCCTGGAATTAGGAATAATTCCCTTATTTTAAGTATATGTGATGGAATGACGTGGATAACTTCTGTTCTAAAAAGGGTTTACTGTGCTATGTGTTATATATGGTAATGTCTTCACCACGTTGCTTACATATCCTGTACTGCACCTTCTTAGTGCCACAATGGGGATGCTTTGGGTAAATAAACATGTTGGCCCGGGGGCGGACTGACAACTCATGGGACCCCCGGGCAATAGGAGATCTTGGGCCCCTGAGTCCTTGCCCAGACTCAAAAAAGCCTATGAAAAAGGTACCAGGGGCATTGCATGGGGCCCCCTACTGACCCTGGGCCCTCGGGCAGTGTCCGAGTTTCCAAATGGTCAGTCCACCCCAGTTGGCCTATTCTGCTTAGGCTTTATAACCAACAATTTATGGTTCTGAAGAAAAGAAGGCTTTGTGTGCTAAATATGTAACAGATTTAGTTATGTTTATATCCTTTACTGTACCTTCTTACATAACCCACCATGGGGATGCTTTAAGTATATAATGTTGCTGGTCTAATCTGTTCATGTTTAGTAGCTAGCAATATTTGAATCATGAAAAAAGAGGGGTTGTGTGCTGCATATATAGCAAGCAAAAAGATGCTGTACTGTGTTAGCTAGCTAGCATTAAATATAACAGTAGAGAAGGTAGAACTAATGTCAAAGTGATACCCCTTAGTGGCAACCATAATATTAAAAAGCACACATTTTTGGAACTATAAAGCCTCTTCTTCAGGTATTATGACAACATTTGAAGTATTTTTTTTTATATTTAACTACCCACTAAAAGGTATCAAGGTATCAGTTAAACATTTGATTGTGATCCTTACCTATGTGCTTTGTGTATTAGAGGACGTACAAGTGCTGTGCATGGGTTGTACAGTGTCACGGTTATGTTATTTAATTCAAATATTCTAGTATTGAAACGAATAATCATATTAAAGTTTTCTGTGCAGAACAACTTACATGTATATACTGCATTCTGTGAAACTTGATTTAAAAATTATGAGAAACACATTAACGGCATTATGAAGTGTTGTTAAGAAGCTTAATAAACCTTTAGAGTGTAATGATCAGATGTGCGCTGTGCTTAAGAACACAGCTTTAAGTGCACTTCAGAGACTTGGGGACTACTAGAGAAGATTTTATGGCTGGTCAAGAGCTTCTGTTTGCGAACTACTGATCTGTAATGAAAAGTGTAGCTGGCACTTAATTGAACAGTGTGGGCAACATGTATTAAAGTAATATTAAACTTACATTTTGTTAGAAAATAAAAAGATAATAACATCATTCCACACGTACAAATATATATAGTGTGTGTGTATATATATATATATATATATACACACACTATATTGACAAAAGTATTGGGACGCCTGCCTTTACACACACATAAACTTTAATGGCATCCCAGTCTTAGTCCATAGGGTTCAATATTGAGTTGGCCCACCCTTTGGAGCTATAACAGCTTCTTCTCTTCTGGGAAGGCTGTCCACAAGGTATAGGAGTGTGTATATAGGAATGTTTTACCATTCCTCCAGAAGCGCATTTGTGAGGTCAGGCACTGATGTCGGATGAGAAGGTCTGGCTTGCAGTCTCCACTCTAATTCATCCCAAAAGGTGTTCTATCTGGATGAGGTCAGGACTCTGTGTAGGCCAGTCAAGTTCCTTCACCCCATACTTGCTTTTCCATGTCTTTATGGACTTGCTTTGCGCAGTGGTGTGCAGTCATGTTGAAACAGGAAGGGGCCATCCCCAAACTGTTCCCAAAAAGTCGGGAGCATGAAATTGTCCAAAATGTCTTGGCAAGCTGACGCCTTAAGAAAACTCTGCACTAGAACTGAGGGGCCAAGCCCAACCCCTGAACAATGCAGTCAGGCAAATACCGTTCTCTAGGCAACTACCAAACCCAGACACGTCCATTGGATTGCAAGACAGAGAAGTGTGATTCGTCACTCCAGAGAGCAAGTCTAGAGTCCAGTGGCAGAGTGCTTTACACCACTCTATCCGACGCTTTGCATTGCACTTGGTGATGTAAGTCTAAGTTCACACTAGCTTTGTTAGCAGGCGTTAGACAGGTGTTTGGGAAGCATTTTTCACGCTCCTCAAATGCCTATGAAAATTCTACACATGGCAGCACACAGTGCTGTTCACATTGAAGCATTAGCATCATGGCAACATTGACGCCTCATGTGGAGTCAGGAGGATTTGAAGCCTCCCATTCAAGTACATGGTGACGCCCCTCAAACACCTGGCAGGCATTTACAGGGCGTTTGCGTGCCATTTGCGGAGCGTTAATACCATTAAACTTCATTATAGGTGTTTGTGTTGTGGTTTTAACACTTGGAAAATGCCTATCAAACGCCTCAAAATCGTTCATAGGGAGTTTGGGGAGTGCTTGGGGAGCATTAAAAATGCTTCCCAAACGCCTGTCTAGCACCTTTCAAACGCTATAGGGACATTTGGCAAGAGTTAGAAATTAGTCAAGTGTGGATGAGCCCTAAGGCTTGGATGCAGCTGCTCAGCCATAGAAACCCATTCCATGAAGCTCTCTAGGCACTGTTGTTGTGCTAATCTGAAGGCCACATGAAGTTTGGAGGTACCATGCTTGAATTCACTGAGCACCTGAGGGAGACCCATTCTTTCACAAATGTTTGTAGAAGCAGTCTGCATGCCTAGGTGCTTGATTTTATACGCCTGTGACCATGGAGGTGATTGGTACACCAGAATCCAATGATTTGGAGGGTTGTCCCAATATTTTTGGGCATATATGTGCGTGTGTATATATACACACATACACAGTAAATATATATATATATATATATATATATATATATATATATATATATCACACCTCCCAAAATCATATTGTACATTTATTATTTCTATTAAATAGATACTTCTATTTTATATATTTATTATGGTCAGTACTAAAAAAAATGTCTTTTTTAAATATAAAATATTGTATGTGGTTGTTTGGAATTTTAATATCCAGGCAGCATGTGAAGATTTCAACACCTTTTAGTGTGTTTTCCAAGCTTTCCTTAGCTTCTTTGATGAAAAAAATGGTGTTTGCAAGCTAATTAACTTAAACTGAAATATACACTCAAAAGTGAATGTGCAAGAGCCATGACTCCTTTCCTACCTGCTTGCCTGTGAAGAAGGCTCTGAACCAAGTATCAGTCAGTGAGAAAGACTTTGAAGGTAAAAAGCTTCTGCTATCTGGAAAACCTGTAATGTTATGTAAATCCTGTGTCATGGGTGCACCCTGTGCTAAATGTTACTTTGTAAAATAAAGATTTTACGTACATAATTAAATTGAAATTGTTCCCAAACCATTATTGTTTCATTTTAAAGTAGACCTGTCAACTGTTTTAGTTAACATTTATTTTGCTGCCTCTAAGGAGCATCTTAATGTCTTTAAACTGGCACTAAGTCATGCTTCTGCCAACAAGTTATAGATATTAGAAGACCGACAGAAGAACTATGAAACTATGATTGTTATCTTGGATCCAAGATAGTTTTTAAATCCCTCATCAAATAAAAAATGAGAATTTTACATTTCACTGTAGCTCCTTTGCAGTTATAATTCAAACTTAAAGTAGTGAGAAAAGTGGACACAAAACCACCTGAGAAATTTAACTTTAATAGCAAAATAAATCTTTCATATTTCTAGCTTCAGCACTGCAGAAAACTCAGATGCGTGTTTGGATAGTCCTGCTATTTCAAACATTTGCTCAAAATGTTCTCTTTAGTTTTAAAATTATGGTCAGAGGAGTATTTTTATTTGGTACCTACAGCAATAAATCTCAAAAAGCATTTGAAATGGCAGCTTGAAAAACTAAGGGATATATTTCCTGTTGACTACTCGTAATAGTTAAATTTCAACTTCACGGGTACTGCAATTCATAAAAGTACTGACACTATGTAAAAATCAAATATAAAAAAGTATAGATCCCTATCTCAACTTGGGTTCCTTATATTAGCACAAAGAGGTCAGTCAGAAATGAAGAAAAAGTTGCCTTTGCAAAAAGCTCCCTTTTAAAAAGTCAAAAAACTTTTGGCTTTTTTTCTCTACTGTGCGCTAGATCAGTGGTCTCCAAACTGCAGCCCAAGGGCCAGATGCGGCCCTTTGCTTGCTTTTATCTTGCCCTTGGAGCACTGTTTCATCCATCGATACCAACAATGGAAGGACAGTGTAATACAATTATTCCATATAGATGACTGGCCGGCCCGGTGCTACCACATTGTACCTATTGCTGGATACAGCTTCATGTATGACACACCTGTGTGACGTGAGGTTCTGATGCCATCGGAGGTCATATATACTCTGGGATGAGAAGAACATATCTATTCAATGCTGGTTGATTCTTACAGTCTGGTAAGGTGCATAATATATGAGGTAGCGGTTTATGTGTTCACATACACTGGTGATTTGTGGAGATGTGAGGGGAGCACAAGAGTGTATATATTGCTTTAAGGATATTACACTATATTCACATTTTTTGGAGGTGGATCTCCTACACTGAGGTGGATGGATTGAGAAGTGAAGTCACGGAGTGATTTAAAAGTGGAATTGATTAAAGCTTTTTTCAAGTTTACATGGGATAAGAGTAAGGATGACAGTTATTTAGAAGTGGTCACAAGGTGGAATTTTGCATGATTTATCACAGGTTTGGAACTGCGTTTTGTGAAACATATCACATTTTGGTAATAATGCGCTATGTGCGAATATAATTTTTTCTTTGGAGGTTTATTTGAATAAGAAGAATTCTTTGGAGGAAGAATATTAAAGAAGAAGATGATCATATCCACGTTTTTAGGACATTTGCACATTTAGAAACTAAAAGACTTGGACTGGATAACAACAATGGGGCATAATTCCCCCCACTGCCACCGTTGATAGGGCACAATTCCTCCCAATGACACCAACAGTGGGGCCCACTGACACCAACAATGGGGCATAATTCCCCCCTACTGACACAAATGATGGGACACTATTCCTCCATATGACACCAACAACGGGGCACAATTTCTCCCAATGACACCAACAATGGGGCCCACTGACACCAACGATGGTGCATAATTGTCCCCTACTGACACAAATGATGGGACACTATTCCTCCATATGACACCAACGAGGGGGCACAATTTCTCCCAATGACACCAACAATGGGGCCCACTGACACCAACGATGGTGCATAATTGTCCCCTACTGACACAAATGATGGGATGCTATTCCTCCATATGACACCAATTATGGGGCACAATTCCTCCCAATGACGCCAACGATGGGTCACAATTTCTGCCAATGACACCAACAACAGGGCCGCTGATGGGGCACAATTCCTCTCACTGACACAAACGATGTGGCACAATTCCTCCCACTGACCCCAAAGATGGGGCATTGTTTTTACTCCACTGTCATCGAGACATTTTCTACTCTGAAAGGTGACAGTCCAGCCCCTCTAAAATCTGAAAGACAGTAAACTGGCCCTTTGTCTAGAAAGTTTGGAGACCCCTGCACTAGATATATTTTCCCAGCATTTTCACACATTCTGAATTTTCTAAAAGTTTTTTCTACTTATAAAGTGTAATCGGTTATTTTTTAAATTCATATAACAACTATTTTCTAAAGATGCCTTACGTCCTTTTCTTTTTTTTTCCTACATAGAAGGTCATATTATATACAGATACTGTACTTCAGATGGAAGAATGGAAATGTAAAAAAAACAATGTGGCAGCCTTGGATGCAGGTAAGATAATGACAACACCCACTCTGTAGTGTGGAAAGTGCATTCAACAGCTGCAGCAAACAGATCAACATCAGCAACACATAGCAGATTTTGCCCTATTTTTGCAAACTTTCAAGTGGTTTGCCCCAAGGATTTTATCAGTTTAACTACAGCACAGGGTGGTTTACTGGTCCTGAAGAAGGTGCCAGTACCTTTCAGTGTGAACAGATGTCCGCAGAAATGAAAGAATTCAGTACTCTGTTCTCAGATGAGCATGCAGAACAACGGTTGTTGAGACTTAATTTAGGGATTTAGGCTCCATGTACACAGGACACTTCTGAACGATGAAAACTGACTGCTGGAAAACGTAGGTTAACCACCTCCCGCCCGCCATATAGTAATATGAAGAACGCAAGGTGGTTCTCTCGTTCTGGGAGAACGTCATATGACGTCCTCCCATTATCGCCGCGCATGCGTGGCTCCCGGAGCACGCAGTGCGGCGATTGGCGGTGCACTGTATCCCTCGGACACAGCGGATCACCGATCCATGGAAAGAGCCGAAGATGTCGGCTCAGTCATGTGATCAGCTGTGTCCAATCACAACTGATCACATGTAAACAGGCAAATGCCGGTTATCGGCATTTCTTTCCTCTCGAACTGTCACGCTGACAGCTCGAGAGGAGAGGAGAGCCGGTAATCGGCATTCCACGGAGGGGACATCTACACTGATCATCAGAGCACTGATGATCAGTGTGCCCTGATGATCTGTGTAGCCCCAGCAGTGCCACCTGTCAGTGTCCATCAGTGCCAGCTGTCAGTGCTCATCAGTGCCACGTGCCAGTGCCCATCAGTACCACATCAATGCCACATATCAGTGCCTACCAATGCACATCAATGCCACATATCAGAACCCATCTGAGCTGCCTTTCAGTGTCACCCATCAGTGCCAGTTAGTGCCACCTATCAATGCCAATCAGTGCCACCTATCAGTGCCAGTCAGTGCCGCCTATCAGTGCCAATCAGTGCCGCATATCAGTGCGCATCAGTGCCGCCTATCAGTGCATGTCAGTGCTGCTATCAGTGCCAGTCAGTGCCGCCTATCAGTGCCAGTCAGTGCCGCATAACAGTGCGCATCAGTGCCGCCTATCAGTGCATGTCAGTGCCGCTATCAGTGCCAGTCAGTGCCGCCTATCAGTGCCAGTCAGTGCCGCCTCTCAGTGCCATATATCAGTGCTGCCTTTCAGTGCCCATCAGTGATGCCTGTCAGTGCCCATCAGTTCCACCTACCAGTGCCTCCTCATCAGTGCCACCTATCAGTGTCCATCAGTGCAGCCTATACGTGCCCATCAGTGCAGCCTCATTAGCGCACATCAGTGAAGGAGAAAAATCAATTATTTACAAAATTTAATAACAAAAACTAAGAAAAAACTTTTTTTTTCAAACTTTTAAATGGTTTTTGTTCTTTTTAAGAAAAAATAAAAAACCCAGAGTTGATTAAATACCACCAAACTAAAGCTCTATCTGTCACAAAAAAATGATAAACATTTCATATGGGTACAGTGTTGCATGACCACGCAATTGTCATTCAAAGTGCAACAGCGCTGAAAGCTGGAAATTGCCCTGGGCAGGAAGGGGGTATAAGTGCCCTGTAGGCTTGTGGTTAAAAAAACGTCTGTTTAGCTGTGTTTGCATACTGTGTTTTTTTAAGATAACTTCAGGAGACCTTCTAAAATGCCCAGAATGCACTGAAAAACAGTAAAAAATTAACTATTTCAGACATTTTGAGAGAAATAAAGAGAGAAGAAGCAGAGAGAGCAGTATTTGTTGAGATTAGCTGTCTTTTTTTGAGGTGTTTGGATGTGTTCCAGCTCATTTCTGTGCAGAAATTATTGCAGCAGTGTCTAACATATTTTCTTTCATGTGAAACCTCAAAGTATGGTGTACCAGGTCCATTTGAGTACCGGGAAAATGTTTTGCATGCATTTTTCATGTTGAAAAAAAGGCTCTGGACAGCATCTGGCAGTGGAAGAGTTAAAAAAAAATTCCAAACACAAACACTTATAAACCCAGTTAGCCGCGTGTACACACGTTTACAAGCGCTTGGCGTTTAAACCACTGATAAAATCTACTCCTGAACTCACGTGTGGTGCGTTCAAAAAAACGACTGTAAATTCAACTGCCTGTAAACAACTGCAAACGACATAGTGTACATGGACACATAGGAAAACATTATGGAGAGTTCAGGGGCTGCTGAAAAAAACGCAGAAAAGCTCCTAAATGTGAGTTTATCAGCTGCAGTGTACATGGAGCCTAAGTGCTAAAGTGCTACAGAATTAGATAGATGCACTGGGCTTGATTTACAAAAGACAAATAGGCTGTTAACTTTGCAAGGTAATATTCCCTTAGTTTAGTGAATGAGGTGAAGCGCTGCTGACTTCCATCAACCAACCATGTGCAAGCATAACTATATTTTAAAAGTTTTCCTTGCACATAATTGGGTATTTTTTGCCAAGTGAATTATCCCCACTTTCAATAAGCTAAGGGAAAATTCCCTTGCAAAATGAACAGTCTAATTGTCTTTAGTAGATCAATCCCTCTGGGTCATTAGGGGTGACAGTTGAATAACAGGCAGGACAGAAGCCAGTTGCTCAGACAGATAGTCAGAGCAAACAGTAGATAGTAGCTGGATGAAGGCGAAAGTGCAGAAAAACTGGCAGGTTGACAGAGCAATGGCGAACAATATCAGCAATAACAGGCTGATACTGAGGATAAGCTCTCACCAGCTACAGCCATGGGATTCATACTTATTCCTGATGCCAAGCGCCTAATGATGGACATTGCCAGTGCCAAGAGAGCTCAGACACCATATGTTATGGACCCGATTTGCATGAAACCGAATTGGAGGAAATACAGCTTTATTTGCTCATACCTTGTCAAAAGGCATGCTATCAAAACTGTTTGGGGTTTGTGTTTCATTGTTTAGTTTTCTGTATATTCCTAACACTTTTGTATCTATTTTAAGGATTATGCAGGTTTATTTCAGTTTTCCACTTACAACTCAACCCCAGATGTTAGGTTTCTAACCCTGGACACATATCATCCTAGAGCAGGGGCGGATTGACCATTTGGAAACTCGGGCACTGCCCGAGGGCCCAGGGTCAGTAGGGGGCCCCATGAGATGCCCCCGGTACCTTTTTCATAGGCTTTTTTGAGTTTGGGCAAGGATGCAGGGGCCCCATGATCCCCGATTGCCCGGGGGCCCCATGAGTTGTCAGTCTGCCCCTGTCCTAGAGATTTGAATTTGAAATGGGATCCCTATTTTCTTCTGAGGGTTGAAAACCTTCACATATACCGAGTGAAGTAATTAGCATCAGAAGATACACAATGATGAAACAAATCCTCCTAAGTTGTATCTGTTTATCTGTAGCCTTCCCTCCTCTATATCCATTTAAAATGCAGAATGTATACAGGATTTCTCATCTCTGAAAAGCAGGGGGCAGGATCTGAAGTCTCACAATGCAGATCTCAGTGGGGACAGTTCTGCGCCCTGATATTAGGGAAAGGACACACCGCCTTCATACAGTACATGGAGAACATGCAGAGCTGAGGACATCAATCAAACGCAGTGTGCTGGAGCTCTGTTCCCCCATTGCCTTTTTATCTCTGCATCAGGAAAACTAGTGAAAAGTGACTCATGCAGATAACTGAGGAATGTGGCACCAGAGAGAAATCATACTTGGATAGAGGCAAGTACACAGCATAGAAAGACATACTTTGTTCATATTACTTGTCTGAGGTTTACAACCATTTTAACCCCCTAAATTTAATCCCATCACCCCTTTTTCAGTGGACCATCCTTTAATGTGGACTGCAGATTGTCAGAGACAATAAAAGATTGTGTTACTTTGGAAGGATCATAATGTTATAATCAGGGGCGGACTGACAATTCATGGGGCCCTCAGGCAACAGGGGATCATGGGGCCCCTTTGTCCTTACCCAAACTCAAAAAAGCCTATGAAAAAGGTACCAGGGGCATCTCATGGGGCCCCCAACTGACCCCGGGCCCTCGGGCAGTGCCTGAGTTTTCAAATGGTCAGTCCGCCCCTGGTTATAATGTTTCCAGATCAAATAGTTGTTTTTAGTTTGTATTTAGTATGTACATGCTTTTTTGCAGGTAATTTCTTAATATACTGTATGATGTAATCTTGTTTGCTGTTTGAAATTGGACAGACTTATTGAAAACACATAGCAACAGCTACAGAGTAATGTTGGTTTTTGCAGTTGTTGAATAAAATACTGCTTTTACAGTGTACCTTTGCTGATTTATCCTAATAATGTAAGAAGTGGGCTGCATTTTTGAGCACCCAGCAGAAGAGTGCAATGTTGGGCTGGGTGGATGATTAGTTTCCGTCTTGTTCTATGAACATTTCACCACAGAACAGCCCACAATCTACTGGCAGTTTCTGCACAGTTCTAGAACAATCATGTGGGCACATTGTTACCCTTGATGATTATCAATTTAAAGTGTTACTAAACCCAGGACCCTGCATTCACTATATCTGATCTGCCACAGTACAGAACATGGAAATGCAATAATTTTAGTAAATATAAACTACTAAATACCTTTTCTCATCAGCAGTTAGAGCAGTTTTTTGACTTCAGCAGAGCACTGGTTAAAGCTTGTAGGAGGAGTTTTCTTTCTGCTTTAGGAGGATGTGAAACCCCTGACCCTCTGTTTGGACAGTGCTGATTGGCCCTGTGCTGATCACATGCACTTTCCCAAGAAAAAAAAAACTCCCTAGCAATACACACCAAACTAAGCATGTGTATGTGACTATGTGACTATGGATTCAGTCTGTATCAGGTGGACATTTCAACAAAATGAGAGGCAGAGAAGAAAGGATCAAACAGCCCTTTTACACAATGCAGTGGATTAACCCCTTAGGTTCCACAGTGAGTATAACAAGCATGCTTTACTGCATATTCAGACTGATTTTACTGTTGTGGGTTTAGTAACACTTTAAATACATTAATAATAAAGCGTAACTAAGCCCATCTATTTAACGTTTTCAAAAACTTGAATTTCCGGCATGCCAGGAATGCTAACTGTGACATTTGCTTGCGCTCTCAACTAAACTGTCAAACTATCAAATGGATGGTGTCGTAAATGATCACACATGTAGAATCATGACAGTTGGGGATCAAACAGAGGCTAAGGTGGCAGCTTCCTTGGCTGAAAAGATTAGGGGCATTTAGTTCCACATTAACAATTTCAGGTACATTCCCGGAATGCTGGGAATACTAACTGTCATAAATGCTTATGCTCTAAACCAAACAGATCATCTAACGGCTTGTGTCATAACTGATCACATGGGCATCATCATGGCATTCGCCTATCAAGCAGAGGCTAACCTGGCAGCTTCCTTGCCTGAAAAGGATATGAGGATTTATTTCTGCTTTAAAGCGCAACTTCAGGCTCAGGATCTTTCTCTCCTTCCCCTCTGGCCCCCACCTTCCTTGGAGTACCCAGACACCCTTTCTATGAAAATAAAAATGAAATATGTGATACAATTTACTATTGATAAATAAATTAATATTTATGTAACTATGTTATCACTTTCTAAGCAAACTTAAAGGGATAGCAAAGTTGCCAACCTGCAAGTTAATGTTATAATGTACTAGTATGCATTGCATACTAGCACATTATGAAATACTTACCTTAACTACTTTAAGTCCGGACACTTTCACCCCCTTGCAGTCCAGGCCAATTTTCAGCTTTCAGTGCTATCACATTTTGAATTACACGGTCATGCAATACTGTACCCATATACTTTTTTTTGCACTTTTTGAGACAGATAAAACTTTATTTTGGTGGTATTTATTCACCACTGGGATTTTTTTCTATATAAATGAAAAAGTCCAAACATTTTGAAAAAAAGTGTTTTTCTTATAAAATTTTGAAAATAAATAATCTTTCTTCTTAAATCTTGCCCAAAATGTATTCATCTATCTCTTTAGTATTCATTTTCACCCGGTCTTCCTTCCGGGCTTGTAGGCTCCGACCATTTGAATGGCCAACCTGCGATGACGTTACTCCCGGGCATGTGAGCGGGAGTCACAGCCACGGCATAGAACTCTGAAGAGATGACATGAGTATGCCATCCTTTCAGAGCACATGCACTGGTGACATCACTGGATGCAGCAACAGTGAATATCTTCTAAGGAGATATTCACTGTTCGTACCGGTAAGCCTTATTATAGCAGACCCAAGCAAACATATTTGTTAGCTTTAGCTTGAGAACTACAATGATTTCCCTACTGCCCCATGAAAATCATAAGCAGATACATCTGATAAACATTCTTTTAAATATTTCTTGGACAGGAAGTATTCTTTAAAAGTGATTTACATCATGCCGGGGGCATTAATATTAGATTTTATTGGGTTCTTAATTATTCATGGTATAAGCACTTGTTCAGAATTTTAAATACGAAAAAAACCCATGTCTAAACAAAAGTTTCACAAAATCAGTAATGTAATTTTCTCATTAATTATGGAGTTACCCTAATGGAACACCCACATTTGAAGGTAGATCACAACATATTAGAATACTCTATAAGACAAATGATTTTGTGCAACCTTATCCATGACTGCTCACCATATTGATGAGATGAGAAGCTGAAAATTGTATTTTACTCTTTTTGCAAATTATATTTTACTCTTTTTAGTATTTTAAATGTTTATTAAACTTTTTTCAAATGTATAAATTGGATGCTGATTTACATACTACCACATATTTACATTAAAGTTCACTATAGATAGGATGATCTTTGATAAGTATAAAGGACAATAAAATATATACTTTTTGCACCCAAACTATGCCAACCCAACCTATCTTGACTTTTCTCCCTGTCTTGGTTAATGGTCATATTAAGAACAAACTTGGTAAACTTAGTGTGCAGAAATTTTCCATCACAAATTTCTTTAATTGATAACAAGATCTTTTAGTGCTGACAACATCTTAATATAGATGAAGTGTTAACTCCATAAACTGCTAAGTTGTTCCATGCAATGTTCAAACTGCCTTGTTGAAAATGAAATTGACTTAATTGTTTTTTACTTTTATATGAGGTTAGCTTGCTTGCGAATCCCATACTAAAAGTCACACAGAAAGATTTTACACTAAAACAAAGAACGGTAAACGACATGGTCCTATCAGGCAGAGAAAAAAAAAGAACTTATGTTGTGAAAACATTAGTGTTGTAAGAATATAAAGTTCCAGCTAGCCAACCACCACTGAAAACTGACAGTTGCAAAATTGAGCAAATAGCCCAAATCGATGATAGCACAAAGTTCTATTGTAAGTACCAGTAGAAATACTGTATTTTTCGCTCCATAAGACGCACCTGACCATAAGACGCACCTAGGTTTTAGAGGCGTAAAACAAGAAAAAAATATTCTGAACCAACGGACTACAGACATAGTACAGGAAATGGCCAGAGACTGCAGACATAGTACAGGAGATGACCAGAGACTGCAGACATAGTACAGGAGATGACCAGAGACTGCAGACATAGTACAGGAGAGGACCAGAGACTGCAGACATAGTACAGGAGATGACCAGAGACTGCGGACATATTACAGGAGATGACCAGAGACTGCGGACACAGTACAGGGAGTGACCAGAGACTGCGGACAGTACAGGAGATGACCAGAGACTGCAGACAGTACAGGGGATGACTAAGAGCCTGACGACCTTTGGGGAGGGAGGGGGAGCGGGTACCTGAATTTGTGCTCGTCTTCTGGGACCTGTCATGTGTCCCAGAAGATGCCGTACCATTCACAAAGTGCAGCGCTTCTCACGCATGCGCAGTGGGCACCCGGCTGTCACAGAAGAAGCCGGCATGGGAAGACTGCACAGTGCTGGACCAAGGAACAGGTAAGGTTCTGCTGCAGAGAAGAGCTGAGCGGCCAGCCCGGTATTCTGACACGGCGGCGGTGGAAATACCGGACTGGCCGCTCCATATTCGCTCCATAAGACACACTGACATTTTCTCCCCTTTTTTGGGGGGAAAAAAGTGCTTCTTATGGAGCGAAAAATACGGTAATTAACAAAGGAAATCTAAAAAAGGGGCATATAATAAAAAACTGCCAAAGGTCATGTGCACTTTTTTATGTATATGTTATAAATGAAGTTATTTGATTTCAACAGGCTTATAACACAAAAAAATCCTGCATCCCTAAAACAAAAGGTTAAAAGAACATCTAAACAAAATTTATAACACAAAAGGTTTAAAATGTAATACCAGGAAGTAAAACCAGTTAAGTCAAGCATAAACTTTTTCTTGGATGCTGTATGAATCTGAAAAACTGTATGAATCTGTTACAAATAATGAAATCTAACAATTTTCTATTGTAGTTTAAGATGGTATTAAACCCTAAACTAAAAATGTAATACAGTATATTGTAGCTTACCAGTCATTAGATGTGGTGGCCTCATCAGTTTTCTTTTCTTTGTCTTTTTACCCTTGTTTTCACCTGGTGATCTGGCCAGTAACACACCTCCGGTATTGATATTGTAGTCTCGGGGGAGGGAAGTCTTAAATGTATTAGCAGATTTAAGAAACTAATTAAAACCAAACTCCAGCTAACATTGTATAATCAGTTACAGAATCTTTTTTTTCCTTTTGGGTAAAGGTTTTACACTAATGAATAAAAGCTGATCATTTTAACCAATCCTGCTAGCGTTAAATGGTTTGTCTCATCCCTGTAAACTGATATATTCTGCTGAAGAGTTTTTTTTAAAAGTTCCTTTATTTTAAAAAAGTTTTGACAATTTACAGATGTGGGTTCAAAAACACATAACATAATGTCATACAATAGGAAAAAAATAGTCTAGGTAATGCTGAAATAAGTTACATAGTCACATAGTTAGTTTGGCTGAAAAAAGACACAAGTACATCCAGTTCAAGTCCATCCAGTTCAACCATTAAAAAAAAAAAGTTATAATCCTATACCCACAGTTGATCCAGAGGAAGGCAAAAAAACCCAGCAAAGCATGATCCAATTTGCTCCTGCAGGAAATAAATTCCTTCCTTATCCGCCGAGAGGCAATCAGATATTTCCTGGATCAACTTTACCTAAAAATGTTAGTATCCAGTTACATTCTGTGTATCTAGGAAAGAATCCAGGCCTTTTTTAAAGCAATCCACTGAGCTGAGCTGAGCTGGCCAGAACCAACTCGGAGGGAGTCTATTCCATAATTTCACAGCTCTCACTGTGAAGAAACTTTTCCATGTTTGGAGATTAAATTTCTCTTCCTCCAGACATAAAGAGTGCCCCCTTGTCCTCTGTGATGACCTCAGGGTGAATAACTCTACACTGAGTTCACTATATAAGTTAAACTAACAGGTCTATAATTACTTGGTAAAGATTTTGACCCCTTTTTAAATATTGGCACCACATTGGCCTTACGCCAATCCAGTGGTTCTATGCCAGTCAGTAAAGAGTCCCTAAAAATGAGAAACAATGGCTTTGAAATGAGAGAGCTCAATTCTTTAAGGACCCGTGGGTGTATGCCATCTGGTCCAGGTGCTTTATTCACCTTTTATTCTGTCTAAATATTTTTGGATCATATCAATTGTGAGCCAATGCGGATCATCTGGAGCTGTGTCAATACCATGCTTATTATGGACAAGACCTCCCCCATGCTCCTTTGTATACACAGAGCTAAAGAAGGTATTTAATAAATTTTCCTTCTCTTTGTCCCCAGGCACCCACTCTAGATTATTTTGTAAAGGGCCTACATGCTCAGACCGGACATTTTTACTAGTATTATATTTGAAGAATTTTTTGGGGTTGATCCTACTATCTTTTGCAATCTGTCGTTCGTTTTCAATTTTTGCGACCTTTATTTCCTTTTTGCATATTCTGTTATATTCTTTGTAATGTTTAAATGATGATAGCATTACTTCATTTTTATACTTAATAAAAGCTCTTTTCTTCTTATCTATAGCTTTTTTAACTTTGGCCGTAAGCCACATAGGTTTGATTTTAAGCCCTTTTAAACTTGTTGCCCATGGGAATATATTTTGCAGTGTGTTCACATACAGTCTTTTTGAAGAACTTCCATTTCTGTGTTGTGTTCATTGATGCCAATATTCCCTCCCAGTCTAAATCTTGGAGAGCAGCTCTCAGCCTTGGAAAATTAGCTCTCTTAAAATTGAGCGTTTTTATTTTTCCCGTATGTGCTCGCTGTTTACAGCTAACAATAAATTAAATCATGATATTGTCACTGCTACCCAGATGTTCTTTTATATGCATATTTGTAATAAGCTCTGCATGGTTTGAGATTAGCAGGTCCAGCACAGCATCATTCCTAGTAGGGACCTCTATGAACTGTACCATAAAATTGTCCTGTAGTAGGTTTGAAAATTTTTGCCTTTTAACTATTCCTGCAGTACCATTACTCCAGTCAATTTCCGGGTAGTTAAAATCCCCCATTATTATCACTGTCCCAGCCCTTGCAGCCCTTTCGATCTGTGCAAGGAGCTGAATCTCCACCTCCTCATTAACAGCCTATAAAAAACTCCAGTGATTATCTTTTGTAGTACACACCTCCATGTGCAGTTCCACCCATAATACTTCAGCCTCATCACAAGCTCCATCAATTAGGCACTCTTTCACACTTGGTCTGAGATCACTTCTCACATAGAGACAGACACCACCACCTTTCCTATTTAAACTGTCTCTCAGATATGGAAGATAGCCATGAATATTAATGGCCCAGGCATGTGAAGAATGAAGCCAAGATTCAGCAATACCAATTAAATCATAGTTTTCTTCATGCACCAAAAGCTTCCAACTCACCTATTTTGCTTGGCAGTCTTCCAGCATTGGTGAACAAACACTTTAATTCAGTAACACCTTGTTCACACGTATTTTGCATATTTTTTATTTTCATACAAATGGTACCAATTCCACTGGCTGTTTGTAATATTGGAACTTTCTTATCTGCCATAGCCTTCCCCCCACCTTTCCCCATTCTACCCACCAATAAGTACTGACCCCTGTCTGATCTGTCTACCCCGTTATAATTAATTCTCCCACCCCCCTTGATCCTAGTTTAAATACTCCTCCAGCCTTCCCATAAAAATCTCCCCTAGCACAGCAGACCCCCTTCCATTTAGGTGCAAACCATCTCTAGCATATAGGTTACACCCCAATGAAAAGTCAGCCCAGTGCTCTAGAAACCCAAATCCTTCCTTCTTACACCAGGTCTTCAGCCATGCATTGAGTTCTCTAATCTCCCCCTGTCTTTCCTAAGTTGCGCATGGCACAGGTAATATTTAAGAAAATATCACCTTGGAGGTCCTTCCCTTTAACTTGCATCCTAAATCATATCCAATTAACAATAGAGTACTGAAATGTAAGCTGAAAACATAAAAGAAAGATTTTACACTGAGCATGTTAACGGGTTTGAGGAAAGACGTAGACTCTAATGGTAGTCTGATCCCAAATATGGTAGGAAATCAACATACATCAAGTTGTAAACATAAAAACAGCATGGAAGGCACTTTCAGGAGCAGGGGGGAAGGGTAAATAAGAAGAAAAACAGGCTGGAGCTCCCTGAACAGAAAGAGAAAAGAGAAGGGAGTATCCCTCTACCGGGTAAGAGGCTGGGAGGCATGGGAGAAGCATTACTGGGTTGTAGCCATCTCCCTGAGGTAGGCATTCGTATACATGAAATAGTGCCAGGGACTTCAAGTTTCAGTAAACACTTCCTCCATATTGTGCAGTGTGGCATTAAGGTCTTCCATGTCCCTGAGTTCACTGACTAAAGTAAACCATAGCGCTTTTGTTAGCAGAGAGGAATGCATGCTTTTGCAGCATTCAAGAGTTGTATGGTGAGGGAATGCTTGTATCGAGGAAAAAAGTAGGAGTAAGAACCAGGGGAGGGGAGAAGCCCAAGATAGGGGAAGGTAGAAAGGATAAGAGGTCTGAGGGGGTAAGAAAAGGAGGTGGGAACAGGAGTAATCTAATGGTACTGCATACCAGATTCCCATACTGAGCACGGTAGTGCACCGTAGGGGAAGTACCCTAAAGGGAAATGATGAAGTGAGACTTGGGTTAGACAATCAGAGATGTGAGACCGGAGAACCGAGACAAAGCACGAAATGTAAACATACTGCTGCTTCCAGCATTCCCCATAAGAGAAATATAGGCAGAATGCTTAGACCAAAGGATCTGTCAGGGCTCCCGGGTATGACCAGAGGTGTGTGACTGACGCAGGGAAACGCAGACTTCAGATATGTTATAAACAATATAATTTATTAACACTCACAATACATAAACGCAGTGCAATACTAAAACATAACACAGTGCAAACAAACCAAACCAACCACCCACAGATGACAGTACATACAATGCAAGCGTCGTCAGGCAGGCCGGGTCAATATCAATCGGGCAGGTAGGTACAGGGGGAGCAAGCGGAGAATGGTCGGGGTCACAAGCCAGGTTCAGCAGGTAGCGGGCAGCGTGGTACAGAGGGTCAGGCAGAGGGATGGTCAGGAACAAGCCGGGTTCAGAGCAGGAGAAGTCAGCAGAGGTGCAGATCAGGCAGGGTCAGCAACAAGACAGGAACAGGAACAGGAACAGGATGCAGGAACAGGATACAGGGCCCAGGAAAAACACACACCAAGGCAGAGTCTGCAGGTCTGGCCATCCCTTAAATACACCAGTATAAGCAGTTTCAGGTGTTTGGCTGGCTGCAAGGTTGAGCCTCTGATTGCTGGGAGCACCCGCTGGCCAGCCCTGGTACTGCAGCCCATAAGGCAGGTGAGTCCCACCATTGCTGGCCAGTCCATTCCTGACAGTACCCCCCCTCAAGGAGCGGCCTCAGGACGCTCCAAACAGTCCTAGCTGGGCAAAATGTTCCACCGCCCGGGTCTGGTAACTGGCGGGATATCAAAGACTGGCACACCGGGCAGGACTCCGGGGCAGCGGCACACCGGGCAGGACTCCGGGCAGAGGCCCACCGGGCAGCGGCACACCGGGCAGAAGCACAAAGGGCAGAGGCACACCGGGCAGAGGCACACCGGGCTGGACTCCGGGCAGAGGCACATCGGGCTGGACTCCGGGCAGAGGCACATCGGGCTGGACTCCGGGCAGAGGCACATCGGGCTGGACTCCGGGCAGAGGCACATCGGGCTGGACTCCGGGCAGAGGCACATCGGGCTGGACTCCGGGCAGAGGCACATCGGATCACCAGGCAAAGCAGCAGGCACGGGGCCACCAGGCGGAGCAGCAGGCAGCGGGCCACCAGGCGGAGCAGCAGGCATCGGGCCCCCAGGCGGAGCGTCGGGCGCCGGACCCCCAGGCGGAGCGACAGGTCTCGGGCCCCCAGGCGGAGCGGCGGGCCCCGGACCCCCAGGCGGAGCGACAGGTCTCGGGCCCCCAGGCGGAGCGACAGGTCTCGGGCCCCCAGGCGGAGCGGCGGGCGCCGGACCCCCAGGCGGAGCGACAGGTCTCGGGCCCCCAGGCGGAGCGGCAGGCGCCGGACCCCCAGGCGGAGCGACGGGCGCCGGACCCCCAGGCGGAGCGACAGGTCTCGGGCCCCCAGGCGGAGCGGCGGGCGCCGGACCCCCAGGCGGAGCGACAGGCACCGAGTCACCAGGCACAACAGTGGGCTCCGAGTCAACTGGCATGACTGCGGGCACTGGGTCAGACATTGGATCGTCTGGCTGGACAGCGGGCATCGGGTCACCAGGCATCAGGTCATTTGGCTCGACAGCGAGCACCGCGTCATCTGGCAAGGCAGTGGGCTCCGAGTCAACTGGCATGACCGCGGGCACTGGGTCAGACATTGGATCATCTGGCTGGACCGCGGGCATCGGGTCACCAGGCATCAGGTCATTTGGCTCGACAGCGGGCACCGCGTCATCTGGCAAGGGAATGGGCTCCGAGTCAACTGGCATGACTGCGGGCACTGGGTCAGACATTGGATCGTCTGGCTGGACAGCGGGCATCGGGTCACCAGGCATCAGGTCATTTGGCTCGCCAGCGGGCACCGCGTCATCTGGCAAGGCAGTGGGCACCGAGTCACTAGGCACGACAGCGGGCTCTGAGTCAATTGGCATGACAGCGGGCACCGGATCAGGTACCGGATCGTCTGGATCAACAGCGGGCATCGAGTCAACTGGCCTAATAGGATCATCAGGCTGGATCAGTTCATCAAAAAGAGGGCGCACAGGCCTAGCGCATTACCATAAAAAATGTTTAATAAAAAATAATAAAGTAGGTGTTGTACTCACAAACGACAATATAGTCAAGGCACATCATAAAAGAACAGCTGGATCAACACCGCGCTGAGTAACAGTCCGCAATAGGGAGTTTAGACATCCAAAAGGCTGACGCATTTCGAGGACTTGCCTCTTCCTCAGAGATCATCAGGCTGGATCAGTTCATCAGGCTGGGTAGAGGCATCAGGCTGAATGGAGGCATCAGGCTGAGTAGAGGCATCAGGCTGAGTAGAGGCATCAGGCTGAGTAGAGGCATCAGGCTGAGTAGAAGCATCATGCTGAGTAGAGGCATCAGGCATCAGGCTGGGTACAGGCATCAGGCTGGGTACAGACCTCAGGCTGAAGTGCGGGTGCCGAGGCACCAGGCTGAACCACGGAAGGCAGGTTCTCATACGGCAGGCTCACCGGTTTTGATACTGGCAGGATGGTATTGGTTGAAAAGAATTTTCGCTTTTTTCTGGTTTTAACTACTGGAGCACTGCAAGTAAACGCAGGTCTGCAAACGAATGGAGCAGCTGGAGACAGAGAAGAGCTGGATGATGGAACAGGGGAGGGAACAGTTGCTACAGAGGGCTTTTTTACAGGGTTAAAGGCAGGATAGGTGCAGCGAGTGGGAACAGGGTACTGACATGCGGTAGATAGCAGGGCAGGAGGAGCTGTTGGGAATGCAGGAATAGAGCTTTGAGGAAATAGATTAGAAGCAGGACTGGGTTTTTGTAAGCTGACTGAGGCTGGGTGCAACAAATCTGTCCATGTCTGCAGTATGGGTTGAACAAAGCTCAGCTTACACAAAGCCTGTCTGACCAAAGACTGCACTGCGTTTATACAATCTCTTAGTATCTGTGGTGAACATGCAGAATAACGCTCCAGAAAGTAATCCACATCATCCTCTAATAACCATACCAGGGACTCTACCTGGTCGGCACTAAATGGCGGCAAAAATTCATCCCTGCATTCGGGGGTACCAGATGAAACCAACTCCGCACAAACCTGAATCAATGGCTGCACCTCAGAGAATTCTGTGCCCTGATCTACTAGAACATGAGCGAGCCGTATACATTCTAGCAGTTCATCCCTGGGATACTCCTTCAGTCTGATAAGCATACTCTCTGTCATCAAACACTAGCAGATATAAATACACAACCTCATCAAGATCCATCCTTCCCATCAACAAACCAAGATGGCTTCCCTGTGCAGCCACTTCTGGTCAGGATTGGCCTTGGTGTAATGTCAGGGCTCTCGGGTATGACCAGAGGTATGTGACTGACGCAGGGAAACGCAGACTTCAGATATGTTATAAACAATATAATTTATTAACACTAACAATACAAACATAAACGCAGTGCAATACTAAAACATAACACAGTGCAAACAAACCAAACCAACCACCCACAGATAACAGTACATACAATGCAAGCGTCGTCAGGCAGGCCGGGTCAATATCAATCGGGCAGGTAGGTACAGGGGGAGCAAGAGGAGAATGGTCGGGGTCACAAGCCAGGTTCAGCAGGTAGCGGGCAGCGTGGTACAGAGGGTCAGGTTGAGTGCAAGGTTGAGTCTCTGATTGCTGGGAGCACCCGCTGGCCAGCCCTGGTACTGCAGCCCATAAGGCAGGTGAGTCCCACCATTGCTGGCCAGTCCATTCCTGACAGGATCTATATCAGCATGACATATAAATAACTATAACTAAGTTGCACCTATAGTGAGAGACTATGGCCAGATCGAGAGGCTCGACCTGGGTCTGTGCACGTCCCTCCATTGGAGAGGAAAGGATATGCCTTCTAGGCCTTCAGCCACCAAGAACGGGGCCGATGCGGGGGGGCTCAGAATCAAGATGTAGCCCATAGCCGTTGTCAAGAGGGGAGCACCCCCCCCCCCCCCCGAGACCAGAACAAACATATAACGGGAGAGGCTGGATCATCAGACACAGAAGCAACAGTGTGAAACCAGTTTCCCATATACAGTCAAACAAGGTTGAAACTAAAGAGCTATCAATTCGCCTCTCACCAAGCCTGGCACCATTCAGGAATATGTAATTTCACAGGAGTAGTTGAACAATAAGTCTTAGTGGTCAGTCCTCCGAAAATGTCAGGGTGCTCCTGCGAGCCGTATCGGTAGGGTTGCGAAAGCATGACCTGCAGATCCGATGTGGTCTCGGTAGCGAAAGATTCTCTGCATCTTCCCGAGGAAGAGAGTCCAGCCAATTCGGCACAGTGACAACCGGACGGTCTAGGAACTGGAACAGCACTGGAAGCTGATCAGGTGAGTGCAGGTGGTATGAGGAGCCTTGATGTTGAATGACCAAGTGGAAAGGGTGACCCCAACAGTAAGTAGTCCCAGCTTTCTGGATAACCTCCAGTAAGGGCCTCATTATGCAAGTCTAACGGGAGACATCTGGATAGATGCGGACCTCAATTCCATCCAAGTTAAGGGCCCCTCTGGTCCAGGCCCTGTGTAGGATCTCCTCCTTAATGCAGTAGAAATGTACCTGGCAAAGGACATCCTGAGGAGGTGGCAAAGTTATAGGATCAGCCTATGTAGAAGGACGAGGACGCCGGCCCTGGACCCAGCGCACCCGATCCAGTTCAACTTCTGTAGTAGGTGGTTATCTAAAAGTTGATTGAGGACGGCAACCACCATGGAACGTAGGTCAGGTCCCGCCGTAGCTTCAGGGATGCCCCGGAGGAGGATGTTATTCCGCCTGTACCTATTTTCACCGTCGTCAATTCTGAGCTGGATATTTATGAGATGGCAGTGAAAGATAGCCTGATTGTCCTCCAGAGCATCCATACGATTGTCTGCGCGTGAAGCTGAATATTCCAAGATGTTTACCCTCTTCTCGACTGTGTCTACCTGTTGTTTTAAGTCATGGAGCTCTCGAGACAGTACCGCTACTATAGAGGAGGCCATGGCTTGTATATCTTGCCTGCTAGGTAGATCAGCAATAAGGTCCCAGAGCTCCTTGTCTTGCTGGATGCCCGGTGAGGGAGAACAGGATAAGCCAGTGGGGGAGTCTGCCCAAGGAAGCACAGGGGTCAGGATAGGTGAGACCAGGCGTGGGGTAGAGAGTTCATCCCCTATTTGTGAACATGGTGCTTCTTAGAGCCAGAGGGTCCAGGCATGCTGACTCTCAGCGGCATAATCTTGGATGGAGGAGCAGGCGCCGCATGTTGTTGGAGAACATAGTGGGTAATCTCTGGTCCCCTTGGCTCACCGGCAGCAGGCTGTGGTTTCCTCTCTCCTGGCATCTAAAGCAGTTCACTAGACTGGCAGTCTCAGGGTTCGGGTCTCACAGAGCTCTTACAAGTGCGTGTTTATGCCACCATGACCAAGCCACGCCATCCACCTTTTGGGTTTAATACTGCTTTAAATTATTTCATATAGTCTGTGGTGACACATGAGGGTATTTAAGGACTTAACAGGATTTACCCATCAGTTCCTGCTGACATTCTTCTAAGATGAGCTGGCACTCTCACTCATCTAGTATGCAACTGAGTTCCTTTTCCAAAAGTTGTCCAATTGCTCTACTTACACTGATTTATATGGGTCACATTAAGGACAGTGGGCCGAACCACCCTGCACCCACCAGCCAGCATACTTCTGTTACCTCCCTCCTAGTAACATAATGAAACCCTGCCGGACTTATAGCGTGGGCTTCATGCATGTCCTACATAACCTCTTCCTCTCCTGTACTGCTATTCGGTGTGAGGGCCTCTGTAACACTGGTCCTGCCACAGAAGACAGACTGCTAGGGAAGGAGCCCCGATTAAACCCCCTCACTACCAGAGGATACCCCCACCTAACCAAGGTACCTCGCCTCGATTGGTTGCCTTGTAACTTTCTGTTATAGACTAGTTGCCTTTAGCATCAACCTTTTTCTTCCTAAATGTGCTTGTTTGACACTGCAATGTTGTATACGTACCCCTCTATTGCTTAAACAGGCTCAGTTTCTTCATATACATGACTAATGGGGCTGCCATTATGCACCTCTTTGAATAACTTCAGGCTAGGTTTAAAAAAAATTTCAACAATTTTTACTTACCTTCTTCAGTAAAACATGATAACCAAAGTAGAGTGCAAACAGTTCCTTCCAAAACCCTGACTAACCATTATATGGCCCATGCATACCTTGTGAGTGTCAGATCAGCATGTTAGAGACCATAAGTAGTAGTAAGATCCATAGTTGGTGGCATAGTCCATGGCTTGTGGCCTCCTGGGATCCTCAATACTAATAGTCCTTCTCTGCACACAGGAACAGCAGCAGCACACTGGAATGCACAGGGACTGGGGCACTCTGGGCTCCCCATTGGCTCTTTGCGAGCTAAATGGACACCTGAACCTTAGCCTTTCCCCATTTTATCATAGATGGGCCCACTGAAGCTCCAAAAAGCCTGCAAATCAGTGGAAAAGATTTTAACCCTTCCCCAACCCAGCCTGGGCTGGTAGCTAACTAAGTAGTTTCCTACCTGCTTACAGGTTTTAATATGTATAATTGGACATATAGTTTTGCAACAGATGAACACTGAACTTTCTCACAATGAAAAAAGTTTCAATGATGTGCAGAAGGGATGAGCAAAACTTAGGTGTTTTCATTTTACCAGCATTTTGGGAAATATGGGACCATTTTGGTGTAAGTGTGCCATTAGATTGAATGCATGAAGTCAAAAAGGAAAGGCACAATTAGGATGCTGTTTATTAAAAAAAACAGGTGAATATGAATATGAATTAGACAGCTTTGAGGTACCACATTAAGGTGTGACATGTTTTTTTCTAAAAAGACAGCATCACATTTTAAAGGGATATTCTTTATTATACATTTGGTGTCTGATAGTAAAATTAGAGCCCAGTTTTTCTTAAATTTTGTCACGTGCAAAATTGGTAACTTATACAAATTAGGTTATATTGTTCATTCATCTATAGACTGCATTAAGCCAAAGCTTTAGTTTGACTGCAATCCACTCCTAAAACTGAATGGAGTCAGAATTGAACTACTGAACAGCACAAGGTTTTTGATTGAATGACTCTGCTAGAATGTGCATGGCCCAAGCTCAATATCCTCAACAGATGGATGTTCAAGCATTGTCATATGACTGGCTATAGGCAACTTCAGATTTAAAATAATTACTGTTATGTAAAAAGAGCCATTATTTTTAAAGTATTGACCTGGTTTAATCAAGCAGTTGTCCTATATGATATTGCTGATGCTGTTTTCCTAACCTCCAGGATGAGTGAAGATGAATTGATTAGTATAAATCATGGCAATTTGCAGAAACGATGAATGAAGATCGGTTAATTGTGATTATCATCAGCCAAACTGGATATATTTCCACCAAAACTACAAGGACAATTGATACAATTTATTCACCATCAGCAAGCCTAAGATAAACTACCCAGAAATTGTTTATGTAATACAATTGTCTAACACAGATACACATCAAGCATGATACATTTACAGTTTTCTTTTTTTCCTTTTTTTTCTTGTGAGAATTTTGTTGCATGTGTCTTTTTCTTATTCATATACATTATAAGTGGCTAACATCACTCTATGTTACACATTTAAAGTGGAAATGTGAAAATGTTCTATTTTAGTCTTAGTTGGAGTCCAAGATCGTTAGTCTTTCCCATCTTTTTAGTGCTGTCTGTGACCTTGTTGGGGAGATCTGTTTCTTTCTGCCCTGGACACTGTTGGCAAGAGGACAAAGTGGAGACAAATCTAACATAGTGAACACAGAGTGGTGGTGTGTGTCAATATTTGCCATGCAGGATTCACGTGGAAAAGCACATCAAGACTGACCACTGAAGAGGCATGTTGTATACTTTTTGGGTCATATTTTAAAAAGGGACAGTATCGTAGAATTCTGAAGAGTAAGACTTTTATCATTTTCAATTATTAGTGTGGTGTGATGGCAATCTATGTTTTCCACTAAGATGATAATTTGTTTATTGAGTATATATTATGTTTTCAACACTAGTGAGTGCTGCACTTAATCTTTTTTGTGTAATGCCCTTTAGGTTAGTTAGATACTTTTTTTTGTTAGATACAAGCTGAGTAGCAGCCTTGGGATGCGTCAGCCTAGAGATTGAGGTAGTGAGGTTATCTCAGGACAAGCTGGGAGGCTCTAACAGATCAGAGCTTCTGGAGCCCTCCCACTTTCCAGAAACCTGAGGGCTTTCTGAAACAGGGTGGAGGAGGGGAGGAGGCCTAGATCTGCATGTTTAAGGAACCTTGTGCAATCCCCTGGCAGGAGGTTGGGCATGGTGACCAGGGCAACTACCAAATGTGGCAAAGTCTGTGGGGAGGTGTACAATGTCGGGTGGAAGATGGATTGAGGAAGGATGGAGCATGGAGCCTAGGAGGGGGACCCAGGGAGGGGAGCCTACCTACAGGCAGCTTGCTGAAAAAGAGGACCTTCACTGTCTCAATGTCTCCCAGGGAGGACAGCCTGTATAGCAGGGAAGGAACCAGCCCAGTGTAAGGCCGGAAGGCAGCCATCAACCCACCAAGCTAACAGGAGAGGGCAGTGTGAGTATTCTTACACTGCCTGAGCCAGATAAGGGGAGAGGGCAATCAGGTTCAAGACCCAACTAGTTTCTCATCTGTAACTGTTCTAAACTACTAGCTCTTGGGCCTCCTTGCCAAGGGATACACTCAGGCAGCTGAATGAAGTGGAGGAATTATCTGGAGACTGAGGAGGTACACCTAAGAGCCTTTGGTGCTCTTCAAAAAAAGACTGTTGCTAATCTGAATCTTTGTAGATAGTTGCTAAGGAGTTGTCCTCAAATCCTACAGTTTCTCAGGCATTCCATATACCCCTAGATCCTATCCAAGTTTAACCCTGCAATAAAATCACAAAGCCAAGCTCAAGGATTGATTACTGACTCCAGTGTGCAAAGTGTGGGAAATGCATGTTGCCTGGGCGTGCAGAGCATAAGGAGACCCAATGATAATCCAGAGATCCCTAAGGGAGGTAGTGCTACATTTGTTTGGTTGGTTTATTTGTGTTAGAATAGCACATAAAGTGCTGGCACAGTTCACACTTATTGAGCTCAAATATTTTGGCTTTTCAGAACAGGAGGATATTTTTTAAAGCATTTTTTAATCCCTTATTGTTGCATTGTCTGAAAGTGGTACTCCAGCTGAAAATCAGGATCAGAGGTCACTGGAAGTTTGCCCTGTCAACTGCATGACCTCACTTGTCTCCCAGCTCCTGAGAGTACATAACTTGTGAGTGGCTCTGTACTTTGTGATTGCTGTGACCAATGACACCAATCACAAGTGTAAACACTGGCTGTGATGAGCACTCAGCATTCCCCTTTCACACACTCAGAGCCATTGTGATAGTGGTGAGGGGAGAGTTGCCTTCCCATTGTCAGCCAGCAATGTTCTGGTGTACAAATCATAGTGCCACTGGCTGATCGCGGTGCCCCAATACATCTGATCATAGTACCCCTATTTGATTACAGTAAGCACCAGATAACAGCCAAAGTCTTGTTACATCCAGTTCTGGATTACAGCAAGAGCCTGATTATAGGTAGCACCTGATTACAGCCAACACCAGATTACAGCAGGTGCCAGATTTCAGAACGAGCCTCATTACAGCCAGCATGAGTTTACGACCAGTGCGTGATTACAGTCAGCATCTTATCACATCCAGTGCCAGATTACGGCCAGCTCCACATTACAGCCAGTGCCAGATTACAATCAGTATTATAGTCAGTGCCATATTGCAGCCGGAACCTGATTACAGCCAGTGCCAGTGTTTCCAGTTGTTGATTGCAGTCAGTGCCAGTGTTCCAGTTCACTAACTGCAGCCAGTGCCAGTTTTCAGTTTGCTGATCACAGCCAGTGCCAGTTTTTCCAGTTTGCTGATCACAGTCAATGCCAGTATTCCAGTTCGTTAATTGCAGCTAGTGCCAGTTTTCAGTTTGCTGATCACAACCAGTGCCAATTTTCCAGTTGCTGCTCACTGCCAGCACCAGTGTTTAGACTGCAGCCAGTGCCAGTGTTTACTTTTTCACCTTGGGGTGCCTGCTTTCCATGTCATGACAGTTCAGAGCCTTTGAAAATCTGATAGGTAGCCAAGAAATCAGATGCTTAATTTATGCCTCTTGAAACCATGAAATTTGGACCCCAGTGTATGGCTAGCCAGCAAAAAGCCTCATACATGTTATATTGCCATAACCAAGAAGTGACAGACTATGTTTTGGGGTGTATTTCTAAGTATGCTCATGCTTTGTTTGATACATTTATTTTGAGTGAATTAAACTTACTGCTTTGTCAGAAAAAAAAAATTTTAATTTTCTTTTTCTAAAAACTTGTGACAAGAAAAATTAAATCTTCAAAAGTTTCACCATGGCTCTAAACGAATACCCTAGACATGGTATCTATTTTCAAAACTATGATAACTTTGTGGGTATCTGTACTGTCCTGGCACTCTAGGACCTCAGGACAATAGATGACTATTTCATGAACCTATTTTAAAAACCTATATGGGCTTCGTGGATTTTGGACTTTTACTGTCCTTCCAAGTTAGGACCTCAAGAAATTAAATAGTCCATCAGAACATCAGGATCAAACATTTTAAACATATACAGTATATACAATAGTTTGTAGACTTTCAAAAGGACTAAATAATATTCACTTATTTTACTTTTTTTTACCAAAAAATGTAGCAGAATACATTTTGCTCTAAATTTATAAAGAAATGTTATTTATTCTAAATACTTTACAACAAAACCTAAGGGAAGCAAGTTTGTATTCAAACTTTGAGATGTATTTCCTTTATATGGTAAAAAAATGAAAAAAACAAAACAAAACTGGATAGTTGCAAGAGGCAAAGGCACTGGTGCTCATTGAAGACAATACAGAATTAAAGGACAACTACACCTTTCATACAACTTGTTCTTTATTGATCCCCACCCACCCCTTGAGTGCAACTCACCTGATCTTATACTTAAAATCCCCTCTTTTACAGTGGGACCTTACCTGGCACTGCACAGCTGAAAAACATCAATGCTAGATCCACTTCTTAGTGTGCCTGCCACACCACTGTCTCTCTCATAATAATAAATGGGGAAGAATCATGCATGTACAATAAAAAGGAATGTACATGGGCATTTTCAAAGGAAAACCAGTGTGGTGTAGGGCAGGGAAGCACAATGCAGAATGCATTCCTGACATATCACATAATACAGCAATAGTATAATAAGTATGTCTCTCTCATAAGAATAAATGGGGCAGAATCATGCATGTACACTAAAAAAGGACTGCACAGGGACATTTTTAGAGGAAAGCCAGTGCGGTGCAGGGCAGGGTAGCACAATGCAGATTGCATAATACATGCCTAACATACAGTATCAGAATATACAGCAATAGTATGATTTCTCAGAAAAGCTCAATTTACAGTTAGTGACTTTGCCTAGGCTGGGATGATGTCATCTGTCTGCTGCAGGCTGGTGGAAGCATATCTTCAGTCTCCCTGTGATCTAAGTGAAAAATGTAAACTTTGTAGCAAGTCATTAGGTGAAAATGTAAACTTTGTAGCAAGTCATTAGGTGAGAAACTGAAACGGGCTGATTTGTGTCAGACTTATGTGAATGCAACCAAAAGCTACACTAGGCTTTACACGATTGTCATTTCTGAGACGGTATCTTAGTTCAGAATGTAAATGTTTACTGTGAATTTGATATCAATAAAGATGACTCTGTCCTTCTGGAGAGCAAAGCAGATAAAAGAATTGCAATGTCTGTAAGAGGTAATAAATACCTGTAAGTGTTACACTTTCATGGCTTTACCATGAAAACATATGGCTGATGCTAGGTCCAGTTTAAGCCTTGGTCCCTTGGTCCCCCCCCCCCCTTGTCATGCAATTTCCAGTGCAAGTATACAGTGCAACTTGCTCAAGGCTTGCATGTGACATTAGCATCTATAGCACTCAATCGCATTGAAGTTGCATCAAAACAGTGCAGGAACCTTTTTAAAAGTTGAATGGAAACCACCGCCATTGAAATAATGTTTTTTCACATGTCCTGTCACGTTGCATGCCCACCCGTGTGACCTGAAGCTAACTCAGCATATGTGACACAACAAATAAATGTTATCAAACTATATTTGTACAGCGCCATTAACAACAGTCCACTCAATCTGATAACAATTTGAAGAATACAGTTACTGTGTCATTAAAAGGCCAGGCAAACCTAAAATGATATTTTAGTGTAATACCCTCCTAGTTAGGTGCTAGGATTTGTATAGTTAGGATAAGTCAGCCTTTTTCAACCAGGGTGACAAGTTTCTTCAGGGGTGCCTTGGCAAAATGTCTAAAAATTGCCCAAAACTTGTATACAAGCCAGCAGATGAAACAAGCCTGCCTTTTAGTTACACAAAGTGTCCTGACAACCAATGACATCATCCGCTAATAAAGAGGATGTCACTTGCCTGCACAGCATCCTTAGTTAACCCTCCCCTGCCCCTCTCTATTAGTTCTGGGGTCACATTTGCTCAGTGATGGAGAAAAACTGCGGGAGAAGAGGAACACTGGAATACTGGTCAGTGTAAGTGTTCAAATGTGTATTTGCTTTGGAAGAATAAATCACCTCTATCATTGGGTGTCCAACACGTGTAGATGTTGTTGCTTAATATAAAACTATTAGAATAGTTTTTTACATTTTAGAATTGTGTGCCTCAAGATTGTCCATAATTTTAGAGAGTGCTTTAGGACTGTTCATAATTGTAGAGGGTGCTTTGACATTGTCCATAATTTTAAAGGGGGCTTCGACTAAAAAAGGTTGAGAAACACTGGGATAAGTATAGTTGTGTTTCCCTGCTTAACAGAGAGACTGTTAGGAACATCTAATTGGGCTCTCTGCTTAACAGAGTGCAGTAATTAATTAGATCTGATCATGATGCTCTGGTGCTGCTTAGTTTGTCTTGACTCCTGCCCCATTGCATGCTGGGTGTGATATTTATGTTCTGTGAGTAGATGGGTTCAGTGTCTTTCCCAGGAGAGTACTGAACCAAGCCAGGATGGAGGCAGGATTGTCTTTTCTGGCACTTGCTGCCATGCGGGCTTCAGGTGGGCAACCTGAGGGCCTGAAGTTAGAGAAAGTGACATGAGGTCGCCCAGATTCCAGAACCATTACAGATCCCAGGAAGAAGGGATAAGAGATTGGGAGCCAGTTGAGGAAGATGAATGGGTCTATGAGGCTGCAGAGGAAAAGGGCTCCCAACGTTCTGACTTGTTTGATGAGGAAGATGCTATCCTTGTCCAGTGTGCCAAAAATCTGGGGTTCTGTGAGGCTTATTCAAATTGGAAGCCTGATCTGTTTCCCCCTAAAAATTATGCTCAGGCTTGAGCCGAAAATGAGGTCTACCACATCCTCATTCAAAAGGTCACAACCCCATATGTCTGACCTGGGAGAGGTGCCAGGCAAAAGCTGCCAAGAATCTCTCACCTGCAGCGCATCATGCAGTGGAAAGTAGCCCTGGAGTATGGATATGGCTAACCCTATGCACCAAGGAAGGTCATGGAGGAAATAGATTCCAAGAGGGATTCCCGGTGTGACGAGGCAATATGGGACTTTATGTACATTCCCAAGCCCTTCCACAACAGACCTAAGCCTGCACTCTGGGAGGAGTTCCAATCTGTTAAGGAGAACTGAAGTCTGGGAAGGTCTATCTTTATTAACAAACTGGTGATCAATAGAGCTGGATGGCGAAGTCAAGTGTGGGCGAGCAATTTCTGGGGCCTTGATGGAAAAATGGTCCAGATATCTCACCCAGATTTCTACTGTTGAGGAACATTGTCAGGATTCTCAGTTCAAAAGTTGCTACAGTTATAGTTACAGTCAAAGAGCAAACCCTCTATTCCAAAATCCCCCTTCCCTTCTATCCTTGCAAATTGTAAAGGGGTGCATCCTGGATTATGCTACCTTTAGGAGAAAAGAACTTTTACTATGAGGACTTCTCCTATCCAACACCCAAGACTACAACCTGGAGGGGGTAAACCCCTGGTGCTCAGAGAACTCTTTGCTTTCATCAAGTTAAGTTAATGTGGGTTACTAGAGTGTCAAAAGGACAGCTGTTCACTTCTGTTCTACTCAAGTGCAGGAGGAAAGACTTTCTACTAAAAGCTTCTCCAGTTGTTTCAAATTTCATGCTCAGGTGTTAACCGAACTGCCACCTATAAGGGTAATTCCCTGATCCTAAATCCTTTCCTTAATCTTCATGTGAAAACAGGAAAGGGTACTTTGGCTCATGGGTGGACATGCCATGTTGAAGTGAGTTCAGGTGAGTCATAGCTGTAAGGCAATGGATTGCTACAACAAGTTTATACAAAAGAAAGAAATCTTTGTGAAGTCTTTGTTCTTAAAGTTCTTCATACCAGAACTGAACTGTTGCCCAATGCAGTGGGCAGCCTTTGTTATTTTTCGGGAGATGTCCTTTGAGCTGTTGCCTGAGGGGTAGATAGTGGATCATCAACATGGACTTCTACAGAAAGTCACTTACAAACAGCAGGGGACGTATCCCTTGACAAATTCTGGCTTAGGGACAAAAGCCCTTGATTCCAACCTCTTCTTTAAAAGAACACTTTGTGAAGATTCTTGTTACTGGACACTTTGTGAAGATCTTGTGAAGTTGTTCTGCCCAGAGGGAAGAAGTCCTTCCTGCAGTTTAAAGGATGGATGTTCTTGACACTGCAGGAAGCGGTGTTGCTGCAAGTGCTGGGAGAGCCAGGCTCCCATTCCTCTGTGGGAGGACCATAGACTTTGGTTGGCAGAACCTGAGTCTCAACTCTGAAAAATAACAAAAGTTTGATGAGTCTATTTTTCATGCTGACATGTCAAGAGTTGCCCATAGGGGGCCATCATTGGGTTTGTCCACTGTGAGAATGGACATGATACAAGAGATGGTCAGAGACTGTGGATATTATACAACAGATTGCCATTGATGGCAGACATGATACAGGAGATGTTCAGAGACTGCAGTAATTATATAAGATATTATTGAAGACTATGGACATGGTACAGTAGATGTTTAAGGACTGCAGGCATAACACAAGAGATAATCAGAGACGGCAAACATGGTACAAGAGATGATTAGGACTGGGATTATTATACAACAGATTGTCATTGATGGCAGACATGGTACAGGAGATGTTCAGAGACTGCAGAAATGTTATAAGAGATGACTGGAGACTGTGCACATGGTACAGCAGATGTTCAAAGACTGCACACGTGATACAAGAGAAGATCAGAGACTGCAGCCATGATACAGGATATTTTTAGAGACTGCAGACATGATAATAGAGATGGTCAAAGACTGCAAGCATGACACAAGAGATAATCAGATACTGCAAACATGGTACAAGAGATGGCTAGGACTGGAGATATGCTGCAGGAGATGGTCAGATACTGTGATAATGCTATAGGGGTTGCTAAAACCCAGGGACATGCTTCAGGAGACAGTCATAGATTGGAGACCTATGACAAGAACTTAGAAATCACTGCCATAATAGGACAATAGTGTATAACAAATGAGTGTCTTCGGGGACTCTGAGGGCTGCACAGAAAGTACCAAAGGGCTGCAGGTTGGACGTCACGGTTTTAGGAAAATCATGTTGAATTAACACACTATACTGACAACTACTGTCCATGGTTCTGAAACTGTGTGAAACACAGATTGAGCACAGAGCATTGCAAATGCTGGTAGCCCCTGAATTATGTAAGCTAACATGTTGGGTGGAGGGGAGAAAGTAGCGACAGCTGAGCATGAAATATTGGAAGAGGTCAAGAAGACCCTTTTAGGTCTTGCGAAAGGGATGCTCTTAGCAGAAAGAAGTAGGGATTAGTGCATTCAGGAATCCAGCTTAAAGAAATGGCTGGTGGTATTTATTATCTGTTTGGGAGTTTGTCTCCACTATGCCAGCCAGAATACAGTGGTTTAGAGACAACATACCACAGAAAGGATAGCATTATGCAAAATAGATACTGCAGAATAGTAAAACAGTGATAAGGCAACACCACAAAGCTCTGCTGAGCCAACAGTGAATAGTGAGGAAGTAGACCATGATGATAAAAGTATGTATCTGCTATGTTGTGAGCACTACTGAAGGATTAATGGGGGGAATTAACAAAGAGTGGTGCAATCATAAGCTTGCACAACTCTTCTAAACATAAAAAATGGAGCAGATGCTGCTCTTGACTAACAAAGGTTTTCAAGCCCCTGTTAATTAGGATTGATCAGTTTTCTTTTATGTGGTTGTGGCAGATACAGCACACAGCTCAGAGAACAGGAAAGGTGGTGCAGTATTCTCCAATCTGTTAGAGAAGAAGGCAAGTTATTAACCCTGGTTCTGCTTGTGTATTCTAACCACTGCACGGGCAGAAATAGGGCTGGAAGTTCTCCAATGATCACACCTGGTGGGAAAGTGCAGCATTTTTCTATATGGAAAACAGCCCCACTTCCTCTGTTAATTAGGTGCAGACCTGCACTAGTTTTCTATTTTACTCTGAAATAGGAACTGGAGCGGGTGGTGCAGATAGACCTGAAAGTTTCTTGTGCTACTACAATGGCACAGGAAGCTTAGTTACTTCCATGAAATGTGTGTTCTTGGGAACTGTCAGCATTGCAGGGCAAAACTCAAGAACGAGCTGGATCTGCCGCTACCTTTATTCCTGGTAGCAAAACTTTCCAGCAGCAAAAGGAAACGTTCCAATCTCTGCTTATAGGGACTGACTATCAGAAGATAAGAATTATTATATACAGTGAGCAGCTGTTCAAAACTGACCACTCAGATCACACCCCTTCATCTAACTGTCAAATCTAGAGCCTCTGGCATTCTAATGGTTGAATGACAAAGCAAGAAAGCTGCTTAGCACTTATAAGAGGGAGACTTAGGGGTTGATTTACTTATGACAAATATACTGTGCACCACAAGTGCACTTGCTCCAGAACTTAGTAAATGTGCTAAAGCTTCACTTTGCAAAGAATACCCAAACACATGCAAAGAAAATAAAAAACAGCATTATTGCTTGCACATGATTGGATGATAGAAATCAGCAGAGCTTCCCCTCATTTCAGAGCTTCCCCTTAGATCTAGAGCAACTGGACTTGCAGTGCACAGACTATTTGCCTTTAGTAAATCAACCCCACAAAATGATTGTAAACCCTTACATATACAGTACCCAGTGAAGTGACTGGCCTCAGAGGATATACAGAGATTAAACAAATCCTCCTGCATAAGATGTACCTGTTTCTCTGGTGTCTTCTCTAAATCTGTTAAAAGTCCAGCATTTATAAAGCTTGTCTGAGAGTTCAGAAAAAAAGGGGTAGTGAGCGGAAATTACACACTGCAGAGCTAAGTGATGGAAGATCTGAGAGCTTATTGGAGGGAAGAGACATACCTTCTCTACAAAGCACACAGGAACTGAGGCTGTCAATCTGCTGGAGGTCGCTTCCCATCACCTTTTTTCTCTTGATGTCAGGGGAAGCTGTCAGAAGTGATTCTGATGCTGACAGCAGAAGAACTAAGCATCAAGGTGTTCTATACTGAGACAAGTAAACACTATAGAGGGACACGCTTTGTTCATATTTCATGTCTGAGGTTTGCAATAGAGATGAGCGAATAGAAGTAGGCGAAGTGGAATTTGTTTCGAATATTAGGAAAATTTAGATTCGCGTCGAATCCGAAAATAAGCAGACTTCGGATGCGCGAATCGAAATTTTTCCTAAAATGGCAGCGACATGTGCGGCGACGGAGCGGGGATGTCTGGGAAGGCGTGCAGACAAGGCGCACTGACCCATAATGCATTCATTCATGACATGTGATCGCATTAGCCAATCAGCAGCCAGCCAGCCAGCACAGTGTAATTGTCGAGCTATAAATGGCGGCCATTTTAGAATTCTCCATTTGCCTCCAGTCATTCAACAGAGGCAGACCTGGCTGTATTCAGGGAGAGAGTTAGGGACAGAGAAACGTTACTTAGGGACACAGAAACGTTAGTTAGGGCCACAGAATCGTTACTTAGGGCCACAGAATCGTTAGTTAGGGCCACAGAAACGTTACTTAGGGACACAGAATTGTTACTCAGGGACAGACAGAATTGTTACTGAGGGATACAGAATTGTTACTGAGGGCCACAGAATCGTTACTTAGGGCCACAGAAACGTTACTTAGGACCACAGAATTGTTACTTAGGGACAGACACAGAATTGTTACTGAGGGACACAGATTTGTTACTGAGGGCCACAGAATCGTTACTTAGGGCCACAGAAACGTTACTTAGGGCCACAGAAACGTTACTTAGGGCCACAGAATTGTTACTTAGGGACAGACACAGAATTGTTATTGAGGGACACAGAATTGTTACTGAGGGCAACAGAAACGTTACTTAGGGCCACAGAAACGTTACTTAGGGCCACAGAATCGTTAGTTAGGGCAACAGAAACGTTACTTAGGGACACAGAAACGTTACTTAGGGACACAGAATTGTTACTCAGGGACAGACAGAATTGTTACTGAGGGATACAGAATTGTTACTGAGGGCCACAGAATCGTTACTTAGGGCCACAGAAACGTTACTTAGGGCCACAGAATTGTTACTTAGGGACAGACACAGAATTGTTACTGAGGGACACAGATTTGTTACTGAGGGCCACAGAATCGTTACTTAGGGCCACAGTAACGTTACTTAGGGCCACAGAAACGTTAATTAGGGCCACAGAATTGTTACTTAGGGACAGACACAGAATTGTTATTGAGGGACACAGAATTGTTACTGAGGGCCACAGAACCGTTACTTAGGGCCACAGAAACATTACTTAGGGCCACAGAATTGTTACTTAGGGACAGACACAGAATTGTTACTGAGGGACACAGATTTGTTACTGAGGGCCACAGAAACGTTACTTAGGGCCACAGAATCGTTAGTTAGGGCCACAGAAACGTTACTTAGGGCCACAGAAACGTTACTTAGGGACACAGAATTGTTACTCAGGGACAGACACAGAATTGTTACTGAGGGATACAGAATTGTTACTGAGGGCCACAGAATCGTTACTTAGGGCCACAGAAACGTTACTTAGGGCCACAGAAACGTTACTTAGGGCCACAGAATTGTTACTTAGGGACAGACAAAGAATTGTTATTGAGGGACACAGAATTGTTACTGAGGGCCACAGAACCGTTACTTAGGGCCACAGAAACGTTACTTAGGGCCACAGAATTGTTACTTAGGGACAGACACAGAATTGTTACTGAGGGACACAGATTTGTTACTGAGGGCCACAGAAACGTTACTTAGGGCCACAGAAACGTTACTTAGGGCCACAGAATCGTTAGTTAGGGCCACAGAAACGTTACTTAGGGACACAGAATTGTTACTCAGGGACAGACAGAATTGTTACTGAGGGATACAGAATTGTTACTGAGGGCCACAGAATCGTTACTTAGGGCCACAGAAACGTTACTTAGGGCCACAGAATTGTTACTTAGGGACAGACACAGAATTGTTACTGAGGGACACAGAATTGTTACTGAGGGCCACAGAACCGTTACTTAGGGCCACAGAAACGTTACTTAGGGACACAGAATTGTTACTTAGGGACAGACACAGAATTGTTACTGAGGGACACAGATTTGTTACTGAGGGCCACAGAAACGTTACTTAGGGCCACAGAAACGTTACTTAGGGCCACAGAATCGTTACTTAGGGCCACAGAAACGTTACTTAGGGCCACAGAAACGTTACTTAGGGCCACAGAATTGTTACTTAGGGACAGACACAGAATTGTTACTGAGGGACACAGAATTGTTACTGAGGGCCACAGAACTGTTACTTAGGGCCACAGAAACGTTACTTAGGGCCAAAGAAACGTTACTTAGGGCTACAGAAACGTTACTTAGGGCCACAGAAACGTTACTTAGGGCTACAGAAACGTTACTTAGGGCCACAGAATCGTTACTTAGGGCCACAGAATCGTTACTTAGGGACACAGAAACGTTACTTAGGGCCACAGCAACTTTACTTAGGGCCACAGAATTGTTACTTAGGGACAGACACAGAATTGTTACTGAGGGACACAGAATTGTTACTGAGGGCCACAGAACCATTATTTAGGGCCACAGAAACGTTACTTAGGGACACAGAATTGTTACTCAGGGACAGACACAGAATTGTTACTGAGGGACACAGAATTGTTGCTGAGGGCCACAGAACTGTTACTGAGGGCCACAGAACTGTTACTTAGGGCCACAGAAACGTTACTTAGGGCCACAGAAACGTTATTTAGGGCCACAGAAACGTTACTTAGGGCTACAGAAACGTTACTTAGGGCCACAGAATCGTTACTTAGGGCCACAGAAACGTTACTTAGGGCCACAGAAACGTTACTTAGGGCCACAAAATCGTTACTTAGGGCCACAGAAACGTTACTTAGGGCCACAGAAACGTTACTTAGGGACACAGAATTGTTACTCAGGGACAGACACATAATTGTTACTCAGGGACAGACACAGAATTGTTACTCAGGGACACAGAATTGTTACTGAGGGACACAGAATTGTTACTGAGGGACACAGAATTGTTACTGAGGGACACAGAATTGTTACTCAGGGACACAGAATTGTTACTGAGGGACACAGAATTGTTACTGAGGGACACAGAATTGTTACTCAGGGACAGACACAGAATTGTTACTCAGGGACAGACACAGAATTGTTACTGAGGGACACAGAATTGTTACTGAGGGCCACAGAACTGTTACTTAGGGCCACAGAAACGTTACTCAGGGACACAGAATTGTTACTCAGGGACAGACACAGAATTGTTACTCAGGGACGGACACAGAATTGTTACTGAGGGACAGACACAGAATTGTTACTCAGGGACAGACACAGAATTGTTACTGAGGGACAGACACAGAACCGTTACTTAGGGCCACAGAAACGTTACTTAGGGCCACAGAAACGTTACTTAGGGCTACAGAAACGTTACTTAGGGCCACAGAAACGTTACTTAGGGCTACAGAAACGTTACTTAGGGCCACAGAATCGTTACTTAGGGCCACAGAATCGTTACTTAGGGACACAGAAACGTTACTTAGGGACACAGAATTGTTACTCAGGGACAGACACAGAATTGTTACTGAGGGACACAGAATTGTTACTGAGGGCCACAGAACTGTTACTGAGGGCCACAGAACTGTTACTTAGGGCCGCAGAAACGTTAATTAGGACCACAGAAACGTTACTTAGGGCCACAGAAACGTTACTTAGGGCTACAGAAACGTTACTTAGGGCCACAGAATCGTTACTTAGGGCCACAGAAACGTTACTTAGGGCCACAGAAACATTACTTAGGGCCACAGAAACGTTACTTAGGGCCACAGAAACGTTACTTAGGGACACAGAATTGTTACTCAGGGACAGACACAGAATTGTTACTCAGGGACAGACACAGAATTGTTACTCAGGGACACAGAATTGTTACTCAGGGACAGACACAGAATTGTTACTCAGGGACACAGAATTGTTACTGAGGGACACAGAATTGTTACTGGGGGACACAGAATTGTTACTGAGGGACACAGAATTGTTACTCAGGGACAGACACAGAATTGTTACTCAGGGACAGACACAGAATTGTTACTGAGGGACACAGAATTGTTACTGAGGGCCACAGAACTGTTACTTAGGGCCACAGAAACGTTACTCAGGGACACAGAATTGTTACTCAGGGACAGACACAGAATTGTTACTCAGGGACACAGAATTGTTACTGAGGGACACAGAATTGTTACTGGGGGACACAGAATTGTTACTGAGGGACACAGAATTGTTACTCAGGGACAGACACAGAATTGTTACTCAGGGACAGACACAGAATTGTTACTGAGGGACACAGAATTGTTACTGAGGGCCACAGAACTGTTACTTAGGGCCACAGAAACGTTACTCAGGGACACAGAATTGTTACTCAGGGACAGACACAGAATTGTTACTCAGAGACAGATGCAGAATTGTTACTGAGGGACAGACACAGAATTGTTACTGAGGGACACAGAATTGTTACTGAGGGACACAGAATTGTTACTCAGGGACACAGAATTGTTACTCAGGGACAGACACAGAATTGTTACTGAGGGACACAGAATTGTTACTGAGGGCCACAGAACTGTTACTTAGGGCCACAGAAACATTACTCAGGGACACAGAATTGTTACTCAGGGACAGACACAGAATTGTTACTCAGGGACAGACACAGAATTGTTACTCAGGGACAGACACAGAATTGTTACTGAGGGACACAGAATTGTTACTGAGGGACACAGAATTGTTACTGAGGGACACAGAATTGTTACTGAGGGACACAGAATTGTTACTGAGGGCCACAGAACTGTTACTTAGGGCCACAGAAACGTTACTCAGGGACACAGAATTGTTACTCAGGGACAGACACAGAATTGTTACTCAGGGACACAGAATCGTTTAATTAAAGAGTATGTCAGACAACATGCAGAGGAGTGGCAGAGGAGGCAATGTTTTAGGAGCGAGCAGACGTGGCAGCAGAGGAAGGGGTCGAGGCAGCACTATTCGCAGCCAGAGGCCAGTGCTCCCGGTCTCATCCAGTACAGTGAGGAAGAGCTAACAGAGGGCGGTCAGGAACGGGGGGAGACATCCGCCTCTTCAGCAGCCAGGCGAAGAAGTAGTGGCGAGGAGAGTGGCTCGGTAGCCGGTCTAGAGACAGGTCTGTCTCCTGACCCACACGCAGCCGAGGGGGCTAGTAGTGAGGCGGAGACCCTAATTGATGATGATGAGGCTGATCGCACTTGGCAGCCTCGTCGTCATCAGGCTATTGCTTCCGCATCATCAGGAGAAGAGGGTGGCAGCTTGGCAGCGAGCAAAACAGTCGGTGGGTTGTCTCCATCGCCACACTCTGCCATGTGCCACTTTCAGGTCTCCTCACACACTGCTGGTGTGTTCCATTTTTTGTCATAGGGTGCTGGCAGATTACGGGCCTCCCATAGCTGCTGCCAGGCCCCTAATCTGCCATGGGCCCCTGTACCGCCTCCTCATGCTGCTGCCAGGTCCACAGTGTCTCATGCCATGTGCCACTTTCAGGTCTCCTCACACTGCTGGTGTGTTCCATTTTTTGTCATAGGGTGCTGGCAGAATACGGGCCTCCCATAGCTGCTGCCAGGCCCCTAATCTGCCATGGGCCCCTATACCGCCTCCTCATGCTGCTGCCAGGTCCAGAGTGTCTCATGGGTCCCTGTACGGCCTCCCATTGCTGCTGTCTCCATCGCCACACTCTGCCATGTGCCACTTTCAGGTCTCCTCACACACTGCTGGTGTGTTCCATTTTTTGTCATAGGGTGCTGGCAGATTACGGGCCTCCCATAGCTGCTGCCAGGCCCCTAATCTGCCATGGGCCCCTGTACCGCCTCCTCATGCTGCTGCCAGGTCCACAGTGTCTCATGCCATGTGCCACTTTCAGGTCTCCTCACACTGCTGATGTGTTACATTTTTTGTCATAGGGTGCTGGCAGAATACGGGCCTCCCATAGCTGCTTCCAGGCCCCTAATCTGCCATGGGCCCCTATACCACCTCCTCATGCTGCTGCCAGGTCCAGAGTGTCTCATGGGTCCCTGTACGGCCTCCCATTGCTGCTGTCTCCATCGCCACACTCTGCCATGTGCCACTTTCAGGTCTCCTCACACACTGCTGGTGTGTTCCATTTTTTGTCATAGGGTGCTGGCAGATTATGGGCCTCCCATTGCTGCTGCCAGGCCCCTAATCTGCCATGGGCCCCTGTACCGCCTCCTCATGCTGCTGCCAGGTCCACAGTGTCTCATGCCATGTGCCACTTTCAGGTCTCCTCACACTGCTGGTGTGTTCCATTTTTTGTCATAGGGTGCTGGCAGATTACGGGCCTCCCATTGCTGCTGCCAGGCCCCTAATCTGCCATGGGCCCCTGTACCGCCTCCTCATGCTGCTGCCAGGTCCACAGTGTCTCATGCCATGTGCCACTTTCAGGTCTCCTCACACTGCTGGTGTGTTCAATTTTTTGTCATAGGGTGCTGGCAGATTACGGGCCTCCCATAGCTGCTGCCAGGCCCCTAATCTGCCATGGGCCCCTGTACCGCCTCCTCATGCTGCTGCCAGGTCCACAGTGTCTCATGGGTCCCTGTACGGCCTCCCATTGCTGCTGTCTCCATCGCCACACTCTGCCATGTGCCACTTTCAGGTCTCCTCACACTGCTGGTGTGTTCCATTTTTTGTCATAGGGTGCTGGCAGATTACGGGCCTCCCATAGCTGCTGCCAGGCCCCTAATCTGCCATGGGCCCCTGTACCGCCTTCTCATGCTGCTGCCAGGTCCACATTGTCTCATGCCATGTGCCACTTTCAGGTCTCCTGACACTGCTGGTGTGTTCCATTTTTTGTCATAGGGTGCTGGCAGAATACGGGCCTCCCATAGCTGCTGCCAGGCCCCTAATCTGCCATGGGCCCCTGTACCGCCTCCTCATGCTGCTGCCAGGTCCAGAGTGTCTCATGGGTCCCTGTACGGCCTCCCATTGCTGCTGTCTCCATCGCTACACTCTGCCATGTGCCACTTTCAGGTCTCCTCACACACTGCTGGTGTGTTCAATTTTTTGTCATAGGGTGCTGGCAGATTACGGGCCTCCCATAGCTGCTGCCAGGCCCCTAATCTGCCATGGGCCCCTATACCGCCTCCTCATGCTGCTGCCAGGTCCAGAGTCTCTCATGGGTCCCTGTACGGCCTCCCATTGCTGCTGTCTCCATCGCCACACTCTGCCATGTGCCACTTTCAGGTCTCCTCACACACTGCTGGTGTGTTCAATTTTTTGTCATAGGGTGCTGGCAGATTACGGGCCTCCCATAGCTGCTGCCAGGCCCCTAATCTGCCATGGGCCCCTATACCGCCTCCTCATGCTGCTGCCAAGTCCAGAGTCTCTCATGGGTCCCTGTACGGCCTCCCATTGCTGCTGTCTCCATCGCCACACTCTGCCATGTGCCACTTTCAGGTCTCCTCACACACTGCTGGTGTTTTCAATTTTTTGTCATAGGGTGCTGGCAGATTACGGGCCTCCCATAGCTGCTGCCAGGCCCCTAATCTGCCATGGGCCCCTATTCCACCTCCTCATGCTGCTGCCAAGTCCAGAGTCTCTCATGGGTCCCTGTACGGCCTCCCATTGCTGCTGTCTCCATCGCCACACTCTACCATGTGCCACTTTCAGGTCTCCTCACACACTGCTGGTGTGTTCAATTTTTTGTCATAGGGTGCTGGCAGATTACGGGCCTCCCATAGCTGCTGCCAGGCCCCTAATCTGCCATGGGCCCCTATACCGCCTCCTCATGCTGCTGCCAAGTCCAGAGTCTCTCATGGGTCCCTGTACGGCCTCCCATTGCTGCTGTCTCCATCGCCACACTCTGCCATGTGCCACTTTCAGGTCTCCTCACACTGCTGGTGTGTTACATTTTTTGTCATAGGGTGCTGGCAGATTACGGGCCTCCCATTGCTGCTGCCAGGCCCGTAATCTGCCATGGGCCCCCGTACCGACTCCTCATGCTGTGACGTTGCAACAAAGTGGAATTCAACCCTACATATGTTAGACCGCCTTTACGAACAGCGAAAGGCCATCACAGATTTCCTGATGTTACAAGCGGATAAAGGTACTCCCTGTGTAACTTAGATGTCAGCCATTGGCAGCTCATGCGTGACACCTGCACTTGCTCAGGCCCTTTGAGGAGGCCATGCTATTCGTGAGTCGGCAGGACTATGGGATGAACGACGTCATTCCTCTGTTGCACGTCCTGGAACAAATGCTGTTAACAATGGCTGGTCAGGGTGCGGTAGACGTGGCGCACAGATCTCAACGCCATATGACCCCTGTGGGGGCAGGACAGGAAGAAGAGGAGGAGGTAGAGGAGGACATTGGTGCTCAGGAATTATTGAGTGAAATGGGTGGTTTTTCCACTCAGCGGACAGGAGTGGAGGAGCAGCAGCATCTGGTAGAGGAGGAGGAGGAGGAGACAGAGGACCCAAACGCACCGTGGCAGTATGCTGTGGAGATGGAGGCAGGGAGTCCCTCGCATTCCTTGGCACAAATGGCCCATAGCATGCTCGCTTGCTTGCGTAGCGACAGCCGAATAATAACCATCAGATAGAGGGATGACTTTTGGCTGTCCACCTTGTTGGACCCTCGCTACCGTTCAAAAATGGTGGCCTTTTTCACACCTGCTGAGAGGGAGGCCAAAATAACGTACTATAAAAACCACCTATGTAGTCAGCTGGTCTCTGCCTTTGTGCGCCAACGTCCATCCTCAGACACTGTGGGCCCTGTGCGCTCGCGTTCCGCTGCCATGGCAGCAGGGGAGGGGTGGGGTGGTAGGAGCAGTGGCAGCTCCACCAGCAGCGGCTGCCTCAGTCTGCAGTCGATGATGAGTAGCTTTCTTCACCAGCGCAGTGAGGAAACTACTAACCAGCCGCAGCAGCAGCAGCATCAGGTGGACCTGGAGCAGGACCTCAAACAACAGGCTTAGGCCTACTTGGACAGCACCCTGCCAACCGAGGTAGACAATCCCCTTGACTACTGGGCAACGAAACTTGACCTTTGGCCCCAACTAGCTGAATTTACCCTTGAAAGGCTGTCATGCCTGGCCAGTAGTGTGGCATCGGAGCGCGTGTTTAGTGTGGCAGGAGGTATTGTAACTCCACGGAGGACACGACTGTCCACCCAAAGTGTGGAGAGACTCACGTTTGTGAAAATGAATCAGGCGTGGATTAGTCTGGATTTCAAACCACCAGTTCCTGACACAACTGACTAAATCCGCCATGAATCATGCCCCTGCCATGTGCCACTTTCACGTCTCCTCACACTGCTGGTGTGTTCCATTTTTTGTCATAGGGTGCTGGCAGATTACGGGCCTCCCATAGCTGCTGCCAGGCCCCTAATCTGCCATGGGCCCCTATACCGCCTCCTCATGCTGCTGCCAAGTCCAGAGTCTCTCATGGGTCCCTGTACGGCCTCCCATTGCTGCTGTCACCATCGCCACACTCTGCCATGTGCCACTTTCAGGTCTCCTCACACACTGCTGGTGTGTTCAATTTTTTGTCATAGGGTGCTGGCAGATTACGGGCCTCCCATAGCTGCTGCCAGGCCCCTAATCTGCCATGGGCCCCTATACCGCCTCCTCATGCTGCTGCCAAGTCCAGAGTCTCTCATGGGTCCCTGTACGGCCTCCCATTGCTGCTGTCACCATCGCCACACTCTGCCATGTGCCACTTTCAGGTCTCCTCACACACTGCTGGTGTGTTCAATTTTTTGTCATAGGGTGCTGGCAGATTACGGGCCTCCCATAGCTGCTGCCAGGCCCCTAATCTGCCATGGGCCCCTATACCGCCTCCTCATGCTGCTGCCAAGTCCAGAGTCTCTCATGGGTCCCTGTACGGCCTCCCATTGCTGCTGTCTCCATCGCCACACTCTGCCATGTGCCACTTTCAGGTCTCCTCACACTGCTGTTGTGTTCCATTTTTTGTCATAGGGTGCTGGCAGATTACGGGCCTCCCATTGCTGCTGCCAGGCCCGCAATCTAAAATTAGTGAAGCGCTTGTATCACATGAATACAATCATGTATCTCCATAAAGTATAATTATACTTTATGGAGATACATGATTGTATTCATGTGATACAAGCGCTTCACTAATTTTATGTTTATTTCTTGCACTTATTGGTATTAGTTAAGTGACAGCAGCTGTATCCTGTCAGTTACTTCCCATGAGCGCAGGAGGATCCCATACCATTCAGTCCCGCAATCTGCCATGGGCCCCTATACCGCCTCCTCATGCTGCTGCCAGGTCCAGAGTCTCTCATGGGTCCCTGTACGGCCTCCCATTGCTACTGTCTCCATCGCCACACTCTGCCATGTGCCACTTTCAGGTCTCCTCACACACTGCTGGTGTGTTCCATTTTTTGTCATAGGGTGCTGGCAGATTACGGGCCTCCCATAGCTGCTGCCAGGCCCCTAATCTGCCATGGGCCCCTGTACCGCCTCCTCATGCTGCTGCCAGGTCCACAGTGTCTCATGCCATGTGCCACTTTCAGGTCTCCTCACACTGCTGGTGTGTTCCATTTTTTGTCATAGGGTGCTGGCAGATTACGGGCCTCCCATTGCTGCTGCCAGGCCCGTAATCTGCCATGGGCCCCTGTACCGCCTCTTCATGCTGCTGCCAGGTCCAGAGTGTGTCATGGGTCCCTGTACGGCCTCCCATTGCTGCTGCCAGGAGGCAGCAGGGTCGCAGCAGTGTCAGTGGAGGCAAACGGCCACAGAGTAGAGCACCAGCTCCACTGCAGCCTACCACCACGGCCAGTAGTGGTGCCGGTGTGCACGGAGGAAGTAGCAGTCAGCCAGTGAGGAGTAGCGGGGGCAAAGTTTTCTTCTCGGCGGTGTGGCAATTTTTTGTCAAGCCGCCCGAGGAAGTAAACGTAGCCGTATGTCGACTATGTGGCCAGAAAGTCAAGCGTGGCCAGGGGGCCCATGTTGGGACTACAGCGTTGCGTCAGCATATGCAGCGTCGCCATTCGGTGGCCTGGGAAAACCGTGATAAAGATACGGCGGTTCTGCCTGCCCCAGCCCAGGGTTCCATTTTGTCATAGGGTGCTGGCAGATTACGGGCCTCCCATTGCTGCTGCCAGGCCTTAATCTGCCATAGGCCCCTGTACCGCCTCCTCATGCTTCTGCAAGGTCCACAGTGTCTCATGGGTCCCTGAACCGCCTCCCATTGCTGCTGTCTCCATCACCACACTCTGCCATGTGCCACTTTCAGGTCTCCTCACACTGCTGGTGTGTTACATTTTTTGTCATAGGGTGCTGGCAGATTACGGGCCTCCCATTGCTGCTGCCAGGCCCGTAATCTGCCATGGGCCCCAGTACCGCCTCCTCATGCTGCTGCCAGGTCCACAGTCTCTCATGGGTCCCTGTACGGCCTCCCATTGCTGCTGTCTCCATCGCCACACTCTGCCATGTGCCACTTTCAGGTCTCCTCACACTGCTGGTGTGTTACATTTTTTGTCATAGGGTGCTGGCAGATTACGGGCCTCCCATTGCTGCTGCCAGACCCGTAATCTGCCATGGGCCCCAGTACCGCCTCCTCATGCTGCTGCCAGGTCCACAGTCTCTCATGGGTCCCTGTACGGCCTCCCATTGCTGCTGTCTCCATCGCCACACTCTGCCATGTGCCACTTTCAGGTCTCCTCACACACTGCTGGTGTTTTCAATTTTTTGTCATAGGGTGCTGGCAGATTACGGGCCTCCCATAGCTGCTGCCAGGCCCCTAATCTGCCATGGGCCCCTATACCACCTCCTCATGCTGCTGCCAAGTCCAGAGTCTCTCATGGGTCCCTGTACGGCCTCCCATTGCTGCTGTCTCCATCGCCACACTCTACCATGTGCCACTTTCAGGTCTCCTCACACACTGCTGGTGTGTTCAATTTTTTGTCATAGGGTGCTGGCAGATTACGGGCCTCCCATAGCTGCTGCCAGGCCCCTAATCTGCCATGGGCCCCTATACCGCCTCCTCATGCTGCTGCCAAGTCCAGAGTCTCTCATGGGTCCCTGTACGGCCTCCCATTGCTGCTGTCTCCATCGCCACACTCTGCCATGTGCCACTTTCAGGTCTCCTCACACTGCTGGTGTGTTACATTTTTTGTCATAGGGTGCTGGCAGATTACGGGCCTCCCATTGCTGCTGCCAGGCCCGTAATCTGCCATGGGCCCCCGTACCGACTCCTCATGCTGTGACGTTGCAACAAAGTGGAATTCAACCCTACATATGTTAGACCGCCTTTACGAACAGCGAAAGGCCATCACAGATTTCCTGATGTTACAAGCGGATAAAGGTACTCCCTGTGTAACTTAGATGTCAGCCATTGGCAGCTCATGCGTGACACCTGCGCTTGCTCAGGCCCTTTGAGGAGGCCATGCTATTCGTGAGTCGGCAGGACTATGGGATGAACGACGTCATTCCTCTGTTGCACGTCCTGGAACAAATGCTGTTAACAATGGCTGGTCAGGGTGCGGTAGACGTGGCGCACAGATCTCAATGCCACATGACCCCTGTGGGGGCAGGACAGGAAGAAGAGGAGGAGGTAGAGGAGGACATTGGTGCTCAGGAATTATTGAGTGAAATGGGTGGTTTTTCCACTCAGCGGACAGGAGTGGAGGAGCAGCAGCATCTGGTAGAGGAGGAGGAGACAGAGGACCCAAACGCACCGTGGCAGTATGCTGTGGAGATGGAGGCAGGGAGTCCCTCGCATTCCTTGGCACAAATGGCCCATAGCATGCTCGCTTGCTTGCATAGCGACAGCCGAATAATAACCATCAGACAGAGGGATGACTTTTGGCTGTCCACCTTGTTGGACCCTCGCTACCGTTCAAAAATGGTGGCCTTTTTCACACCTGCTGAGAGGGAGGCCAAAATAACGTACTATAAAAACCACCTATGTAGTCAGCTGGTCTCTGCCTTTGTGCGCCAACGTCCATCCTCAGACACTGTGGGCCCTGTGCGCTCGCGTTCCACTGCCATGGCAGCAGGGGAGGGGTGGGGTGGTAGGAGCAGTGGCAGCTCCACCAGCAGCGGCTGCCTCAGTCTGCAGTCGATGATGAGTAGCTTTCTTCACCAGCGCAGTGAGGAAACTACTAACCAGCCGCAGCAGCAGCAGCATCAGGTGGACCTGGAGCAGGACCTCAAACAACAGGCTTAGGCCTACTTGGACAGCACCCTGCCAACCGAGGTAGACAATCCCCTTGACTACTGGGCAACGAAACTTGACCTTTGGCCCCAACTAGCTGAATTTGCCCTTGAAAGGCTGTCATGCCTGGCCAGTAGTGTGGCATCGGAGCGCGTGTTTAGTGTGGCAGGAGGTATTGTAACTCCACGGAGGACACGACTGTCCACCCAAAGTGTGGAGAGACTCACGTTTGTGAAAATGAATCAGGCGTGGATTAGTCTGGATTTCAAACCACCAGTTCCTGACACAACTGACTAAATCCGCCATGAATCATGCCCCTGCCATGTGCCACTTTCACGTCTCCTCACACTGCTGGTGTGTTCCATTTTTTGTCATAGGGTGCTGGCAGATTACGGGCCTCCCATAGCTGCTGCCAGGCCCCTAATCTGCCATGGGCCCCTATACCGCCTCCTCATGCTGCTGCCAAGTCCAGAGTCTCTCATGGGTCCCTGTACGGCCTCCCATTGCTGCTGTCACCATCGCCACACTCTGCCATGTGCCACTTTCAGGTCTCCTCACACACTGCTGGTGTGTTCAATTTTTTGTCATAGGGTGCTGGCAGATTACGGGCCTCCCATAGCTGCTGCCAGGCCCCTAATCTGCCATGGGCCCCTATACCGCCTCCTCATGCTGCTGCCAAGTCCAGAGTCTCTCATGGGTCCCTGTACGGCCTCCCATTGCTGCTGTCTCCATCGCCACACTCTGCCATGTGCCACTTTCAGGTCTCCTCACACTGCTGTTGTGTTCCATTTTTTGTCATAGGGTGCTGGCAGATTACGGGCCTCCCATTGCTGCTGCCAGGCCCACAATCTAAAATTAGTGAAGCGCTTGTATTACATGAATACAATCATGTATCTCCATAAAGTATAATTATACTTTATGGAGATACATGATTGTATTCATGTGATACAAGCGCTTCACTAATTTTATGTTTATTTCTTGCACTTATTGGTATTAGTTAAGTGACAGCAGCTGTATCCTGTCAGTTACTTCCCATGAGCGCAGGAGGATCCCATACCATTCAGTCCCGCAATCTGCCATGGGCCCCTATACCGCCTCCTCATGCTGCTGCCAGGTCCAGAGTCTCTCATGGGTCCCTGTACGGCCTCCCATTGCTGCTGTCTCCATCGCCACACTCTGCCATGTGCCACTTTCAGGTCTCCTCACACACTGCTGGTGTGTTCCATTTTTTGTCATAGGGTGCTGGCAGATTATGGGCCTCCCATAGCTGCTGCCAAGCCCCTAATCTGCCATGGGCCCCTGTACCGCCTCCTCATGCTGCTGCCAGGTCCACAGTGTCTCATGCCATGTGCCACTTTCAGGTCTCCTCACACTGCTGGTGTGTTCCATTTTTTGTCATAGGGTGCTGGCAGATTACGGGCCTCCCATTGCTGCTGCCAGGCCCGTAATCTGCCATGGGCCCCTGTACCGCCTCTTCATGCTGCTGCCAGGTCCAGAGTGTGTCATGGGTCCCTGTACGGCCTCCCATTGCTGCTGCCAGGAGGCAGCAGGGTCGCAGCAGTGTCAGTGGAGGCAAACGGCCACGGAGTAGAGCACCAGCTCCACTGCAGCCTACCACCACGGCCAGTAGTGGTGCCGGTGTGCACGGAGGAAGTAGCAGTCAGCCAGTGAGGAGTAGTGGGGGCAAAGTTTCCTACTCGGCGGTGTGGCAATTTTTTGTCAAGCCGCCCGAGGAAGTAAACGTAGCCGTATGTCGACTATGTGGCCAGAAAGTCAAGCGTGGCCAGGGGGCCCATGTTGGGACTACAGCGTTGCGTCAGCATATGCAGCGTCGCAATTCGGTGGCCTGGGAAAACCGTGATAAAGATACGGCGGTTCTGCCTGCCCCAGCCCAGGGTTCCATTTTGTCATAGGGTGCTGGCAGATTACGGGCCTCCCATTGCTGCTGCCAGGCCTTAATCTGCCATGGGCCCCTGTACCGCCTCCTCATGCTTCTGCCAGGTCCACAGTGTCTCATGGGTCCCTGAACCGCCTCCCATTGCTGCTGTCTCCATCGCCACACTCTGCCATGTGCCACTTTCAGGTCTCCTCACACTGCTGGTGTGTTACATTTTTTGTCATAGGGTGCTGGCAGATTACGGGCCTCCCATTGCTGCTGCCAGGCCCCTAATCTGCCATGGGCCCCTATACCGCCTCCTCATGCTGCTGCCAAGTCCAGAGTCTCTCATGGGTCCCTGTACGGCCTCCCATTGCTGCTGTCACCATCGCCACACTCTGCCATGTGCCACTTTCAGGTCTCCTCACACACTGCTGGTGTGTTCAATTTTTTGTCATAGGGTGCTGGCAGATTACGGGCCTCCCATAGCTGCTGCCAGGCCCCTAATCTGCCATGGGCCCCTATACCGCCTCCTCATGCTGCTGCCAAGTCCAGAGTCTCTCATGGGTCCCTGTACGGCCTCCCATTGCTGCTGTCTCCATCGCCACACTCTGCCATGTGCCACTTTCAGGTCTCCTCACACTGCTGTTGTGTTCCATTTTTTGTCATAGGGTGCTGGCAGATTACGGGCCTCCCATTGCTGCTGCCAGGCCCACAATCTAAAATTAGTGAAGCGCTTGTATTACATGAATACAATCATGTATCTCCATAAAGTATAATTATACTTTATGGAGATACATGATTGTATTCATGTGATACAAGCGCTTCACTAATTTTATGTTTATTTCTTGCACTTATTGGTATTAGTTAAGTGACAGCAGCTGTATCCTGTCAGTTACTTCCCATGAGCGCAGGAGGATCCCATACCATTCAGTCCCGCAATCTGCCATGGGCCCCTATACCGCCTCCTCATGCTGCTGCCAGGTCCAGAGTCTCTCATGGGTCCCTGTACGGCCTCCCATTGCTGCTGTCTCCATCGCCACACTCTGCCATGTGCCACTTTCAGGTCTCCTCACACACTGCTGGTGTGTTCCATTTTTTGTCATAGGGTGCTGGCAGATTATGGGCCTCCCATAGCTGCTGCCAGGCCCCTAATCTGCCATGGGCCCCTGTACCGCCTCCTCATGCTGCTGCCAGGTCCACAGTGTCTCATGCCATGTGCCACTTTCAGGTCTCCTCACACTGCTGGTGTGTTCCATTTTTTGTCATAGGGTGCTGGCAGATTACGGGCCTCCCATTGCTGCTGCCAGGCCCGTAATCTGCCATGGGCCCCTGTACCGCCTCTTCATGCTGCTGCCAGGTCCAGAGTGTGTCATGGGTTCCTGTACGGCCTCCCATTGCTGCTGCCAGGAGGCAGCAGGGTCGCAGCAGTGTCAGTGGAGGCAAACGGCCACGGAGTAGAGCACCAGCTCCACTGCAGCCTACCACCACGGCCAGTAGTGGTGCCGGTGTGCACGGAGGAAGTAGCAGTCAGCCAGTGAGGAGTAGTGGGGGCAAAGTTTCCTACTCGGCGGTGTGGCAATTTTTTGTCAAGCCGCCCGAGGAAGTAAACGTAGCCGTATGTCGACTATGTGGCCAGAAAGTCAAGCGTGGCCAGGGGGCCCATGTTGGGACTACAGCGTTGCGTCAGCATATGCAGCGTCGCCATTCGGTGGCCTGGGAAAACCGTGATAAAGATACGGCGGTTCTGCCTGCCCCAGCCCAGGGTTCCATTTTGTCATAGGGTGCTGGCAGATTACGGGCCTCCCATTGCTGCTGCCAGGCCTTAATCTGCCATGGGCCCCTGTACCGCCTCCTCATGCTTCTGCCAGGTCCACAGTGTCTCATGGGTCCCTGAACCGCCTCCCATTGCTGCTGTCTCCATCGCCACACTCTGCCATGTGCCACTTTCAGGTCTCCTCACACTGCTGGTGTGTTACATTTTTTGTCATAGGGTGCTGGCAGATTACGGGCCTCCCATTGCTGCTGCCAGGCCCGTAATCTGCCATGGGCCCCAGTACCGCCTCCTCATGCTTCTGCCAGGTCCACAGTCTCTCATGGGTCCCTGTACGGCCTCCCATTGCTGCTGTCTCCATCGCCACACTCTGCCATGTGCCACTTTCAGGTCTCCTCACACTGCTGGTGTGTTACATTTTTTGTCATAGGGTGCTGGCAGATTACGGGCCTCCCATTGCTGCTGCCAGGCCCGTAATCTGCCATGGGCCCCAGTACCGCCTCCTCATGCTGCTGCCAGGTCCACAGTCTCTCATGGGTCCCTGTACGGCCTCCCATTGCTGCTGTCTCCATCGCCACACTCTGCCATGTGCCACTTTCAGGTCTCCTCACACTGCTGGTGTGTTACATTTTTTGTCATAGGGTGCTGGCAGATTACGGGCCTCCCATTGCTGCTGCCAGGCCCGTAATCTGCCATGGGCCCCAGTACCGCCTCCTCATGCTGCTGCCAGGTCCACAGTCTCTCATGGGTCCCTGTACGGCCTCCCATTGCTGCTGTCTCCATCGCCACACTCTGCCATGTGCCACTTTCAGGTCTCCTCACATACTGCTGGTGTGTTCCATTTTTTGTCATAGGGTGCTGGCAGATTACGGGCCTCCCATTGCTGCTGCCAGGCCCGTAATCTGCCATGGGCCCCCGTACCGACTCCTCATGCTGCTGCCAGGTCCGTAATCTGTCATGGGCCCCTGTTGTCGCTTGTTGGCATATTCCGCTCGTTCAGATGCTCCTTCTCCTGCTACTCCTCTTCACGGATTCCGTCAGCAGTCTTTCTTGGAATCCGTTTCCAAGAGACAACAGTTTGCGAGCACGCACCCGACGGTGCAGAAGCTGAACGTCCTCCTGTCCAAGTTGCTGCTGCCAGGCTCGTAATCTGTCATGCGCCCCTGTACCGCCTCCTCATGCTGCTGCCAGGTCCAGAGTGTGTCATGGGCCCCCGTACCGACTCCTCATGCTGCTGCCAGGCCCGTAATCTGTCATGGGCCCCTGTACCGCCTCCTCATGCTGCTGCCAGGTCCAGAGTGTGTCATGGGTCCCTGTACGGCCTCCCATTGCTGCTGCCAGGCCCGTAATCTGCCATGGGCCCCCGTACCAACTCCTCATGCTGCTGCCAGGCCCGTAATCTGTCATGGGCCCCTGTACCGCCTCCTCATGCTGCTGCCAGGTCCAGAGTGTGTCATGGGTCCCTGTACGGCCTCCCATTGCTGCTGTCTCCATCGCCACACTCTGCCATGTGCCACTTTCAGGTCTCCTCACACTGCTGGTGGTTTCCATTTTTGTCATAGGGTGCTGTATGGCCTCCCATTGCTGCTGCCTCCACCGCCACACTGTGGCTCCACACTCTGGTTTTGGCCCCGTGACTGCCCAAATGAGTGAAGTGTGCGGTGATTCTAAGATCGACGGCACTCATCTGTATGTCATATTGACTGTCAGTATTATTTCTCTTCCCCAGCAGACTCCAAGGGCATTTAAATTAAAGGTACAGTGTTCTGCACTAATATAAAGGCTCTCTGAAGCCTAGAAACACCCTTTTATAAGTTAAATTCGCAGCGAATATATTCGACTCGAATCGAAATTTTTCCACGAATTCGCCGAATCAGTCGAATCGAATTTTTGAATACTTCGCTCATCTCTAGTTTACAACCACTTGTCACAGTTTTCACACTTTGGCCAATATGACATGTTCATCTTCAGTCTACATACAGTATGTGATGGTCATTATTTCTTATACAATAATGGAGAGGATCCAAACAATATGTGTTTAGACATATGCATTTCAAGTTTCCCTTACATCTAGAACCTGATTGCAAGCTTTTCACAGTGCCACTTTTGTCTCGTCTTTGCAGGAACACATAGTACTCTGCATCAGCATGCTGAAGATACCCTTCACTTGCCATTTTAACTTTGGGACCAGACTACAACTGCTAAAAAAAATTGCTAATAAAATTCTGACCTACAATATGTTGCAGTAAGGCATAAATTAAACATCTGGCTGTGAGGGATGCTTCTGGCTTCCTAGCCTTAGTGGCTAATAGACTACATTACAAGGTTAATTTCACATTTCCTTATAGTAACAAAGCTCTTTAAAGTAGTTCAAAAGACAGAAAAAGGTTTCAGGGTATAAAGGGAAAAAATAAATCATCATCATTTCTATATCAGAGAATGGTTTAATATCAAATTTAGGGTTGGTGATATATCTAGTGGCAAAACACAATAATATTACAGTTTCAAGTGGTATTGAATTTGTATTATTATCTTTATACTAAAACTTGCTTTCAGAGATCATGGTGAAACTTACTTTATAACTTAATTTAAAATAACACAATTTAATATTTTTAAAGCATAACTCCAGTTTCTCCTAAAAATATACATTTGCAGGGCAAGTTGTGAGGGTTTGCCCTTCAAACCTAACTCTCCTAGAAAAGTGTAGTTTTTTTTTAACATACATTACCTGATAATGCTACGCTCATGTGTCTTCTACATCACTTTTACCTTGAGAAGGTTAGAAACAGTAATGTGGGTGCATGAACTGTCCTTATACGAACCGAAGAGGAGTTTAATGCACTACACTGACATGCAGGGCTTTTTTTTCACAGAGAATGTGAGGGAACGCAATTCCAGCACCTCCAGCAATGAATGTAGGTAATGGCAAGGGGTGCAGGGGTGTGCTGACATATTTATTGATGCTGGCTTTTAGAGGATCTATTGTCACTGAAGGGGATCTATCTTTGCATAGTGGTCTATTACTTTTGGGAAGGTCTAATGTTACTGGGGGCCAACTGTAGTTAGAGTAGACCTACTGTTGAGGGACGGATTTATCATTGCTGGTTTTTGGAGAGTATGTTAACCACTTGAGCTGCAGAGGATTTACCCCCCTTAATGACCAGGCCTCTTTTTGCTACTTGGCGCTGCACTAATTCAACTGATAATTGCGCGGTCATGCAATGTTGCACCCAAACAAGATTTACGTCCTTTTTTTCACACAAATAGAGCTTTCTTTTGGTGGTAATTGATCATCTGTGCGCTTTTTATTTTTTACGCTATAAACAAAAAAAGGCCAAAAATTTTGAAGAAAAACAATATTTTTTACTTTCAGCTATTAAAAAATGTATAGTAAACTCAAAGTTGGTTATAAATTTAGGCCAAAATGTATTCTGCTACATGTTTTTGGTAAAAAAAATCCCAATGAGTGTATATTGATTGCTTTGTGTGGAAGTTATAGCGTCTACAAACTATGGTATAAATACTGCAACTTACGCCATTTTTCTGCTATACAGCGCTGCGCTACTTTAACGGAAAATTGCGCGGTCATGCAATACAGTACATAAATGAAATTTACATCCTTTTTTACCCCACAAATTGAGCTTTCTTTTGGTGGTATTTGATCGCCTGTGCGGTTTTTATTTTTTGCGCTATAAAAAAAAAGGCTGACAATTTTGAGGAAAAAAAAACAATATTTTGGACTTTTTGCTATAAAACATGTCCAGTAAAAAAAAATGCAAAAATCAAATTTAGTCATAAATTTCTGCCAAAATGCATTCTGCAACATGTCTTTGCTAAAAAAAAAAAAACAATACGTGTAAATTAATTGGTTTACGTGAAATTTATAGCGTTTACAAATGGCGGGAAAGATACTGGGATTTTTAGGGTTTTTTTTATACTAATAATGGCGGTGATCAGTGAATTATGGCGGCGATCAGTGACTTATGGCAGCGACCAGCGACTTATGGCGGGACTGCGGGACTGCGGCGGACATTCTGACATTGGGGGGTACTGACTTGGGGTCACTGACATCCCCAAAAACACTAATACAGTGATCTGTGCAAAAATAAAACCACTGACACTGTACTAATGGCGCTGGGGAGGAAGGGGTTAACTTTATTTTGCAGGGAAGGGTTATCTGAAACTCTTCTGTCTCGATCAGCTCGTCCTCGAGCTGACAAGGAAGTGACAGACAGCACAGCTACTGCAGCTGTGCTCTCTGTCACTGTTTACCGCCGATCGCTGGGAAACAGCCGCTAAGGACCTGCTGTGACCCGGTGACTGACATCCGTGGCAGTGATCGGTGCCTCGTGCATGCCCCCTATCTGTTTACAAAACACATGTTTTAAAACGTGGTTTTGCCTGCCAGTGCCGCCCTGCCGCCGTATTTCTACAGTGGCAGGGCGGCAAGTGGTTAATGCTGGCTGGTGGGAGATCTAATGTTGCTGCTGGGGGACTATTGTTGCTGTGGTAGTGTTTTTTTGTGGTGATCCATTGTTGCTGGGGGGGTTTATTGTTGCTAGGGAAATCTTTTGTTGTTGCTGGGGGTATATTGCTGCTGGCTTCTTAGGATTTATTTTACTGCTTTTCTTGTTATCATTAACAAATTCTATACAAATTACTTAGCACCACAAAATGATAATTGACTCTGTATTCTCTAACAGGATCAGTAGTTGGAGATGGATAGGGGGTTAAACCAAGGGACAGTGCTCGGTGGTGGGTAGGGGGGCTGAGTAAGGGGTGACTTAGAAGAAGGGAGTTCCTGCAACTATTCTATAAGATAAAAAGCTCTACTGACATGTCTATAAAGCTTGCAGTGAATGCAGCATACTTGGGCTCCAGGGGCAAGGGGCTGTGCACTCACTGCACTCAATGGAAATTTGATCAGAAAATACTCTTTGCCACAATGCTGTCCTTTGGGCTGCAGCTTAAAGAAGATCCATATATTCTGGTACTGCACCTAACCATTGAAGGCAGTGGTGCAATGTAGAAAATACACTGATCGGGTTCACAGATAACATTTACATAGGCCTGGCCAATCCCCACACCCAGACCAATGCTAAGAGGCTTTCCCCTTCCAATCCTCACAAATGAAAAAAAAAAAGATATCCATAAACCAAGTGGTATTATAAAGTCTAAAGGTCTGAAAGATGAGGGGCATAGTTATTTATTGGATGTAAATCAATGGGCAAAATCAGGGGGTGGAATATCCTATGTTCCCACTCTGTAACACAAGTTTCACTCACTGCCGCTGTCCACCACTGTCAGCTTTACTGGTTGGTTTCTAGGGTCCCCATAGTTCTCCTACCCCACTTGCATCTGAGTCCACTATATTCCATTTTTTTGTAATCTTTATTTTAGAACACTACATTCCATTATAAGTGCAGCCAACAGCTATAGGCGAAAGCTGGGAGGCAAGATTCTTTGAGCTCTGGAAGGAGGACAGAACTTCCTCTTCCAGACCTTCTCCCAGTGCCCTACTTCCTAGCTTTCACCTGTAGCTGTTGGCAGCACTTATAATGGAATGTAATGGACTCTGCTTCAAGGGGGATAGGGGAACTCCAGGGACCCTGATTTAATGAGGGGGCTCTTGGGACCCTGATTTGAGGGGGACGCTGACACTGCTCAGGTGAGAAAAACCTATGCTTGTGGGAGTTATTACTGGTCTGTGTGTGGGAATGTTCATTCACGGACTAGTTGATATGCATGGAATTAATTAACAAGGTGGATTTGATATAGAATGTATGCTCCAGCATCCAGATATTTGCCACCTAAAATAAGAATGTGATTTTCTTTAGTTTTTGCATCTATCCAGGCACTGTGACAATTTTTGATGCACTTACCGTATAACAATAAACCCGCATCAAGTGTACATAGCTATAGTTAAAGCGTGTAAACATAAACCCTAGTGAACATTTCTTATTTGTGAATTTCTGGTCTGTTAAATATACAATTGAAAGTGTTTTTTAATATCTGTTTGATAAGTGACAAAGATAGTTGTTAATTCTGCCCGAAACTGGCAGCAAGAAACTGCAGTGACGCCGCCACACCAATGAGGGGAGAGGGGGACAGTGACATACTGCAGAGATACAGCCGCGCATATCAGGGGAGAGGGGTGCAGTGAAAAGCTGAAGAGAGCCATAATAATGGAGAGGGAAGGTGCATTGAGAGGTTTCAGAAACAGCCAAACACCAAAAAGGAAAAGAGAAAAAGCTGATCTCTATGCATTGAATGATTGTAGCACCCTCCTACATAGGTTTGCATGATGATAGGTAAATTTAGTTGTCTTTGGCTCCTCTGTAATCATTGGAACAGCTATTCATTTCTTTGGGCTGTCCTGGATCTCACTGGTTGTAGGTTTGACTGTTTCCTCCTGCCTTCTAGAGGCTTTTAGAACATAGGGGCTGGGAGAATCAAATGGGTAGCGTGAATATTTATTGTGCTGCAGCCAATCCCTGGGGAGGTGTGTCCACTAGGTTGCTGGGGAGAACATAAATAGTCTGGAGTCTAGAACATCCTGGTTCTTGTCCTACTGGAGAAGTTCCGCAGCCTCAGGAGTTGCTGCCCCTTGAAGTTTGTTGATGTTCATCGAGGTCCCAGCTATAGCAGAGCTGGGAGACCTATTCCTAAGAACCATTGGAGATAATTAAGTGATTTAAACTAATGATCTAGTATGGAGAGTTCACTGAAGAGTTCCTGGTGGAAGCTGGAAAGTGTACAGCTGTTCTGTGGCTCTGTGAGTATTAATCTTTCCTTCACTGAAGAGTGTCTGGTGGAAGCTGGGAACTGTGCAGTTCTCCTGTGACATAGAGAGTACTAACCTGGGCTCAAGATCCTAGTGATGGTGTGCTGTTTGACATTTGAGGTAATAAGTGCCAGTGGCAGCTCTTACTGAGACAGCTCTTACAGTGTCTCAATTCTGGCCATTCCCCTTTGTCTCTGGCAAAAAGATTGTATAAAGAAGCTTAGGCTTGTGAAGTGTCCCTCCTATTACAATTCAGAATTCCGCCCTAACCCCTACCCTGCAACCAATAAATAATAAAAAGACAACACCTTCACTGTTTATGGGAGCCTGAATGAATGAACTGCTTATATGCTTTGGTGGTCTCTGCACTGTTTAGGGAAGAACCAGTTAAAATCAGGGGCTCCTGCGGGGGTAGTGCTACATGGGTTCTATGCAAAAAACTGTCGCTTGGTTACACCTTGGTTGTTCAATGTGATGCAATTTCATCACCCCTGTTGGTTTGGTATACTTTTGACCATCATCCTCTGGAAAACACTGTTACATGAGCAGTAATAGAGAATGGGGTCTGTTAGTATAGTTGTCTGTTACTACATGTGGAATGCACAGTGCCAGATTACCCTACAGAAGAAAGTCCTGCCTGGTGAGGTGGTGGTGCACAATATTCTGGGTGAGATTGGGAAGATTTGGGGTCTCAAGATAGAGAGGGAGCCTCTGGCTGTCTGGATAAGCATGGGAGGAATATCAGTAAACACAAAAAAAACAGAAGTCACACCAGCATTGCATAGTACCTCAGTATTACCTTTTTTTGAATAAAAAGCCGATGTGTACTCACAAAGGACATGAAATAAATGGCATTTTGATCAGACAATACATGAGAGCAACCTCATCCCCTGGACAAGTCCCTTTTGGGAACAGATAGAATATTCCCAAAAAGGACTTGTCCAGGGGATGAGGTCGCTCTCAAGTATTGTCTGATCGACATGCCACTTATTTCATGTCTGTTGTGAGTACACATCGGCTTTTTATTCAAATAAAGGTAATATTGAGGTAATGTGCTAAGCTGGTGAGCCTTCTGTTTTTTCTATTTTTACATTTTCATCTCTGGTTTCCCCTGATCTGTTGGAGGGCAGCATAGCTGGTGCCATCTTTGACCTGCTCAAAGGCCATTCACCCTGTTAACAGTCCCATGGTGCCAACACATTGTTCTTGCATGCAGGAGGTATTTTTCTTGAGTGGAATATCAAACCTACCTTTGGTGAATAGTCCATCTCTGGGTGAAAAACTCTTTTCTTATGCTGTTCTTTTAACTCCCTTAGTTTTCGTTGGTTAGTAGTTTGTTTTTTTAAGAAGGGTTGCATGCATGACGGGTGCAAGTTTGTTTCCTGACCTCGCAAGATTGATGTCTGGTATAGTGGTGTGATTCTTAGTATGATTTATTTTCCCCAAGTAATGAGATTTTGCTTTTGCTATAAAGACAGCCTTTGTTTGAGAGCAGAATTTGCTATATTTATTTTCCTTTTTTTTTGTGTTAATATGTATATATTTATTTATTTACGTATTTTCTGTATCAGGATTTTATGCTTGTTGATTGCATGAATTTTAATAAGGAAAAATTGGGATGTGTGGCATCAGCACCACAGGTTCAGTTTACATAGTCTGGCTGAAAAAAGACAAAGGTCCATCCAGTTCAACCATTAACTCCATTCATTTTGAAGAGGAAAGTTTCAAAAAGACATATCTGTATTGTGCCATCCGGGTCACTACAAAGCTTCTACAATGGGTGCAAGTGAGATCTTTAGTGTACAAAGTACAATAGCTGAGCTCTGCTTTAAATACATATGTATATGAAACCTTACTAAATAGGCCCCTAGTTTGTTGATAATCTTCATCATGCAATGGTTCGCATCTGAACAAGTCAAGCAGTACAGTTTAGCGGTCTGATTATGTCCATATTTCTGTGCTCAAAGCGGTAAATTTTTTTTGCATGGAAATATGTATTTTTTTATTGTAGGCCTGTAATTTTTAGGAATAACTCACTGAAATCTGTCCGAACAGGACTCTAGTAAACATCCCGGGTATGTTAAAATTTGAAACACGAAATCATAAATTATAATTTAATAAATAATCATAAAAAATAATAATATAATAACAATAAATGTAATTCAATAATATAATCAAACCACTGAAATTTGAAATAGAGCGCCAAGTTCGCACATCACTGAGCTCAGTCGCAGAATCGTTTTCAGTGTCTGATGATGAATTTCCCCACGAATCATTATCACTCAATTCTGCAAGTGGTTCTAATTTACTGTCACTGTTCTCTAGCTGGTCTAAAACCAATTTTGACCTAAGGGACGCTTTTTGGACGCAATGGACTTTTGGACAGTTTCCAGGCAGAAAGAACAGTAAAAATGCAGGCAGGGCTCAGGACAAAGCACTCGGGACAAAATGTATGTGAAATGGTTTGATACAGTAATTTTATACTATGTGATTTTAGTGTGTTCAGTGAATGTCACTTTTTCACATTTTAAAATTTCCCGCCAGTTCCGTCCCCGTACGTCCCAACGCTCGCAGGGAACAGAACCCGGAAGACAGATGCCGGCATCGGCTGGAGGACATTGCCGGGGACACTGCAGGGGGAACATCACGGGAGCGCAGGACAAGGTAAGTGAAAAAGAGATCCCGGAGCAACACTGCAGGGTAATCCCGAGTGTAGCTCGGGGTTACCGCTTGTGGTGCTGAAACTTTACCCCGAGCTACACTTGGGAATACCTCCAGGGGGGTTAATTTAGATAGGACATTGTGCTTTGGTGCACCAGCAACAGAGCCATCAAAGAATCAGTTAAAAAAAATCTGCAAACCTAAAATCGGTGGCATAGAAACGTACAATGTTTTGCTTTGATTTATGCCAAAGGTTGATAGTCTCACTTTTCTTCTGAGTAAGTTCACAAACATTACAGCACTACAGGGTGTTGTTATGATCTGTCCTGAGCTCAGTCACTGAAGCAACATCTAGTTCAGCAACTGTAAAGAAAACAAGCTGTTATTACAGGTTGTAAAAACAAATGCAAGCTTTTATTTGGTCTCTAGTGACTTCTAGTGCTTCAGAAATAATTATCATTTCCTCCAGAGGGCTCATGTCGGCTATGCTTTTAGTAAACGCATTACTTGTATGAGCACAGGCATGTCTTTCAAGCTTTGAAATGAAGAACACAGACAATTGAAAGAAAACACTGAGCTACATCAGTTTTAATTGTTAAACTTATTTTTAAAATAATGTTGTTTTGGCCACCTAACCTTCTACCTGGAAAATGCCCTCAGGAGGCCTAAATATTAACCAGTCAGTAATCTGTACATGGTGTTAGTCCTGGGAGGTAAAAAGTATGCACTGCAGTCCATGCAAAGCAGGTCAACAGTTAGCTAGGCCTGAACTGCTAATGGTTTCTGAGAACTGACAATGGTTTCCTGAGTCAAAAGACAAACACTACGTTTATCCTAGGCTAGCTTGGAGAATTCTATAACAAACCACAGCAATATAGTCTCACTGCTTCCCTAATGCTGTATGTACAGTGGGGAAAATAATTATTTGACCCCCTGCAGATATTGTACGTTTGCCCACTTACAAATAAATTAAGGGTCTATAATATTTATCATAGGTGTATTTTAAATAATAGAGACAGAATATCAACCAAAAATTCAGAAAAAATACAGGATACAAATGTTATAAATTGAGTTGCCATTCAGTGAGTAAAATATATATTTGAACCTCTACCAACCAATAATAATTCTGACTCCCACAGACTCGCTATGTGGTCATGTGGTACACAGATTAGTTCTGTCAATTTAAGAAGGTCCTAACGACAACTTGTTATGTGTATAAAAGACACTTGTCCACAGAATTTTTTTCTTAGGCATCACCATTGACAAGACCAAAGAGATGTCAAAGGATGTCAAGGACAAGATTGAAGACCTCCACAAGGCTGGAATGGGCTACAAGACCATCAGCAAGAAACTTGGTGAGAAGAAGACAACTGTTAGAGCAATTATTCACAAATGGAAGAAATACGAAATAACCATCAATCGCCCTCAGACTGGAGCTCCATGTAAGATTTTGCCTCATGGGGTAAGGATGATCACGAGAAAAGTGAGGGATCTGCCCAGAACTACACAGGAGCAGCTTGTGAATGATCTCAAGGCAAAGCCATTGGTAACACAATACGCTGCCATGGATTGAATCCTGCAGCACCCGCAAGCTCCCTCTCCTCAAGAAGGCACATGTATAGGCCCTTCTGAAGTTGCCAATGAACATCTAAATCAGGGGTGGCTAACCTGTGGCTCTCCAGATGTTGTGGAACTACATTTCCCATGAGGCATTGCAAAGATGGGAAGTTACTGACTTGCAGAGGCATGATGGAACTTGTAGTCCTGCAGCAGCTGGAGAGCCGCAGGTTGGCCACCCCTGATCTAAATGATTAATAGAAGGATTTGATAGAAAGTGCTTTGGTCAGATGAGAGCAACATTGAGCTCTTTGGCATTAACGCAACTCGCTGTGTTTGGAGTAGGGGCGGACTGACAACTCATGGGGCCCCCAGGCAATAGGGGATCATGGGGCCCCTTTGTCCTTGCCCAAACTCAAAAAAACCTATGAAAAAGGTACCAGGGGCATCTCATGGGGCCCCCTACTGATCCCAGGCCCTCAATAGGGGATCATGGTGACCCTGTGTCCTTGCCCAAACTCAAAAAAGCCTATGAAAAAGGTACCAGGGGCATCTCATGGGGCCCCCTATTGACCCTGGGCCCTCGGGCAGTGCCCGAGTTTCCAAATGGTCAGTCCGCCCCTGGTTTGGAGGAAGAAAAATGCTGACTATGACACCATCCCTACAGTCAAGCACGGAGATGGAAACATTATACTTTGGGGCTGTTTCTCTGCTAAAGGTACAGCCGGCTTTGCTGCATTGATTGGCCAATGGACGGGGCCATGTATTGTAAAATCTTGGATGAGAACGTTCTTCCCCAGAACACTGAAGATGGGTTGTGGTGAATGGGTCTTCCAGAATGATAATAACCCAAAAACATACTGCCAAGACAATGAAGGAGTGGCTCAAGAAGAACCACATTAAGGTTATGGAGTGGCCTAGCCAGTCTTCAGACCTTAATCCTATAGAAAATTTATGGAGGGAGCTAAAACTTTGAGTTGCTAAGTGACATCCAAGAAACCATAAAGATTTAGAGAAGATCTGTATAAAGGGTGGACCAAAATCCCTCCTGAGATGTGTGCAAAGCTGGTTATCAACTACAAGAAACATCTTACCTCAGTGCTTGCCAACAAGGGTTTCTCCACCAAAGACTAAGTCATATTTTGCGTGGGACACAGCTGAAGACATATCACTACACCGTCCCGTTGCTAGTGTTACGTGACCGCTGTGACCAATCACAGCAGATCAATTGTCAATTGTATACAATGGGTGGCTTCCTGTCATGCAATGCAATGTATAAAATTTATGTTGTTAGCTGTGATTGGTCAAAGCAGTCACATGATACAGATAGGGCCAATCACAGACTATCTGTATCATGTGATGAGCTTTACCCAATCACAGCTAATCACAACAAAAGACTGAATGAATCCATTTCATTCATTAACAATGATTGCAAATATCAGTGAAATACATTGGTATTAGCAATCATAATGTATAAAAAAAAAAAACCTGATCACTTGCCAAGAGTAGTTAAATGTTGCTATGGTAATATTGTATTGCTTTGGTCACAGTGTTTTGAAAATAAAAACAGTAAACAAAGTAAAAATAATGTAATACAAAATAAAAAAAAGATAGAAAAATATGAAATAAAAAATTAAATAATTATTTTTATTTTTTTTAAATACTGTCATCAGTCAGTGTCCTTGATCACCGCCACACCAGATATATAGTAACTCTGTACTGGACTGGTGACAAGGATTGATCGATTGTTAGATATATATACCATATATTACATAACTTTCCTACAGACTAAATAATATACACTAATTTGGGGTATTTTTACCAAAGAAATGTAGCAGACTACATTTTGACCTAAATTTATGAAGAAATGTTATTTATTTGCAAAATTTTATAACAGAAACGAAGAAAACTATTTTTTTTCCAAAAGTTTCAGGGTTTTTTTGGGTTATTTAGGAAAAAATAAAAAAAAATCAGTGGTTATTAAGTACCACCAAAAGAAAGCTCTATTTGTGCGAAAAAAATGGTACATTTACAGTGTTGCATGACCGCACATGTGCCTGGTATTGAAGTGGTTAAAGTACCGTAGATTGTTGCCATTCCATGAGCATGCGCAAGCTACCAGAGCCAGTTTTGCATTTTGTTGCACACGTTTAAAAAATAATTTTAGTCCTGAAGATTACACAAAACCCCCAAACCCCCCAAAAAATATTTTCTGAAAGCAGACAACCTAGAGAATAAAATAGTTGTAGTTTCAATTTTTTATGTCACACGATATTACCGCAAAGGTCTAGGAAACACAAAATTTCAATAAAAAAAACACTATAGTGAACTTTAGAGCAATTAATCATAATAAATTACCCAAATGTTTTGTAAAATATAAAAGATGAGGTTGCACCGAGTAAATAGATACCCAACATGTCAAACCTTAAATGTGTGTGCGCTCCTGAAATGGCGACAGACTTCAGTACCCTATATTTTCTATAGGCAACACTTCAAAAGCCCCCTGTAGGCCATCAGTTTAGTGTTACGGAGGAGGTCTTGTGCTAGAATTATTGCTCTCACTCCAACGTGCATGGCAATATGTAACATGTGCATCATAATCAATGCCCATGACGCATATGTTCGTATGTTTTTTTTGGGGGGGGGGGATTTTATGTGCTTATGTGTAACTTTATTTTTTGCTTAACTTTTTTTTTTCATCACATAGGGTACAAAAAGTCCTCTATGAGACATAGACCTCTATGTCTTTAATGTGACATGCATCAGGAAGCTAGTCCAGAGCAATGATGAGTTAATTGTAAGCACTGCCAGCCAGATTTGACGGGTTATATTTTGAGCCACGACCATGAAGCAAAGTATCCTGGTTGCAGTGTATGTACACACCCCTCCAGCTGCCTTCATGGCTTACAAGGAGGGATGGTTGTTGGTAGGTGGTAAAAATGTGGCTAAACCACCTGTCTCCCCCCCAATCACAAGTGTAAACTAGCATATTAAGGAGCTGGAGTCATGATCTGTAAGCAAAACAAAAACCATTCAATCATCCTGTGCTTTGGTAATCACCATAACTGTATGTTACATTGTTTGATATATTCAGGCCCTCTTTACATGTGTTGTGTTGATGCACCTGAGATAATGCAAAGCATTACTGTACAATAAGGCAGCCTATACATTTACAACAGGAAAATCATACAATCATAATACAGCACAACAAAAAGGGCAGCATGTGCATAATGGTGTACAGCAGGGGTGGGTGCATTGCCCATCACTGTAGCGGTACATTAGGTTTGCATTCCAAATGAATGGCACCACAACACAATTAGATCAGTAGATCAGTGGTTTTGAAAATACTAAGACCAGCCCTTCTGGCACCAACAACCGTGCCTCGTTCAAAGTTACTTAAATCCCCTTTCTTCCCCATTCTGATGCTCGGTTTGGACTTCAGCAAGTTGTCTTCACCATGTCTAGATGCCTAAATACATTGAGTTGCTGCCATGTGATTGGCTGACTAGCTATTTGTGTTGCCAAGCAATTGAACAAGTGTACCTAATAATATATACAGGTGAAACTCAAAAAATTAGAATATTGTACAAAAGTTCATTTATTTCAGTAATGCAACTTAAAAGGTGAAACTAATATATGAGATAGACTCATAACATGCAAAGCAAGATAGTTCAAGCCGTGATTTGTCATAATTGTGATGATTATGGCTTACAGCTCATGAAAACCCCAAATCCACAATCTCAGAAAATTAGAATATTGTGAAAAGGTGCAATATTCTAGGCTCAAAGTGTCCCACTCTAATCAGCTAATTAAGCCATAACACCTGCAAAGGGTTCCTGAGCCTTTAAATGGTCTCTCAGTCTGGTTCAGTAGGAATCACAATCATGGGAAAGACTGTTGACCTGACAGTTGTGCAGAAAACCATCATTGACACCCTCCATAAGGAGGGAAAGGTAATTGCAAAAGAAGTTGGATGTTCCCAAAGTGCTGTATCAAAGCACATTAATAGAAAGTTATGTGGAAGGGAAAAGTGTGGAAGAAAAAGGTGCACAAGCAGCAGGGATGACCACAGCCTGGAGAGGATTGTCAGGAAAAGGCCATTCAAAAGTGTTGGGGAAAAGGAGTGGACTGAGGCTGGAGTCAGCACATCAAGAGCCACCACACACAGACATGGGCTTCAAATGTCGTATTCCTCTTGTCAAGTCGCACCTGAACAACAAACAACGTCAGAAGTGTCTTACCTGGGCTAAAGAAAAACAGACCTGGTCTGTTGCTCAGTGGTCCAAAGTCCTCTTTTCTGATGAGAGCAACTTTTGCATCTCATTTGGAAACCAAGGAACCAGAGTATGGAGGAAGAATGGAGAGGCACACACTGCAAGATGCTTGAAGTCCAGTGTGAAATTTCCACAGTCTGTGTTGATTTGGGGAGCCATGTCATCTGCTGGTGTTGGTCCACTGTGCTTCATTAAGTCCAGGGTCAACGCAGCCGTCTGCCAGGAGATTTTGGAGCACTTCATGCTTCCTTCCGCAGACGAGCTTTATGGGAATGCTGACTTCATTTTCCAGCAGGACTTGGCACCTGCCAAAAGCACCAAAACCTGGTTCAATGACCGTGGGATTACTGTGCTGATTGGCCAGAAAACTCGCCTGACCTGAACCCCATAGAGAATCTATGGGGCATTGCCAAGAGAAAGATGAGAGACATGAGACCGAACAATGCAGAAGAGCTGAAGGCCGCTATTGAAGCATCCTGGTCTTCCATAACACCTCAGCAGTGCCACAGGCTGATAGCTTCCATGCCATGCCGCATTGAGGCAGTAATTGCTGCAAAAAGGGCCCAAACCAAGTACTGAGTACATATGCATGCTTATACTTTTCAGAGGTCCGATATTGTTCTATGTACAATCCTTGTTTTATTGATTGCATGTAATATTCTAATTTTCTGAGATTGTGGATTTGGAGTTTTCATGAGCTGTAAGCCATAATCATCACAATTATGACAAATCACAGCTTGAACTATCTTGCTTTGCATGTAATGAGTCTATTTCATATATTAGTTTCACCTTTTAAGTTGCATTACTGAAATAAATGAACTTTTGCACAATATTCTAATTTTTCGAGTTTCAGCTGTATATTACATCCTGCTTTGCCCTTGGGACAGGAACTAAAAGCAAAACTCCCCAACTGAAAAAAAACCTGACAGGGGTTATACTTATCACACACTATTTCCAAAACAAAAAATATATAAATTCTATATTTTATGGGGGGGGGGGGTAGGAATATGCCTTGGTAATACATTTTTTTTTTTATGTATGGCTGTGTTTATTTTTGCTTCGTAAAATAATATGAAAATAATAACATAAAGAATTTTTTAATTTGTAAATAAAAAATAGGGTTTAACATACATTTTAATATGTCCTGTTTCAAGTTATGACTTCACTGCAAAAATGCATGTCATTAACCCCCCTGGTGGTATTCCCGAATGTAGCTCGGGGTAAAGTTTCAGTACCAGAACCAGTACCCTGCAGCGTTGCTCAAGGATTCCCTCTTGCACTTACCTTGTCCTTCGCTCCCGCAATGTGCCCCCTGCAGCGTCCCTGGCCATCTCCTCCGACCGATGCCGGCATCCGTCTTCTGGGCTCCCTGTGAGCGTCGGGAGGTACGGGACGTACGGGGACGGAATGGCGGGAGATTCAAAAATGTTAAAAGCGACATTCACTAAATACACTAAAATCGCATAGTATAACATTACTGTATCAAACCATTTCACATACATTTTGTCCCGAGTGCTTTTTCCTGTGCCCTGCCTGCATTTTTACTGTTCTTTCTGCCTGGAAACTGAGAAAATTCCATGCTGTCCAAAAAGTGTCCCTTTAGGTCAAAAGCGGTTTTAGACCAGCTAGAGAACAGCGATAGTAAATTAGAACCACTTGCAGAATTGAGTGATAATGATTTGTGGGGAAATTCGTCATCAGACACTGAAAACGATTTTGTGACTAAGCTCAGTGATGTGCGAACTTGCCGCTCTATTTAAAATGTCAGTGTTTTTTGGTTTGATTATATTATTGAATTAAATGTATTATTATTATTATTATATTATATTTTATGATTATTTATTATATTATAATTTATGGTTTCGTGTATCAAATTTTATCATACCCGGGATGTTTACTAGACTCTTGTTCAGACAGATTTCAGTGAGTTATTCCTAAGAATTACAGGCCTACAATAAAAAAAACTACATATTTCCATGCAAAAAAATGTACTGCTTTGAGCGCAGAAATATTGACATAATCAGACCGCTAGGGGGGTTAAAAAAATGCAAAAAGTGATATTTTCATTGTAGGTGATTGATGCCAGTCCAGTTAGCCCCTGGGTTATTACTTTTCTTGGATACTCAATCAGAGATTTCATTATTCCATAAATCCCACCTCTGTTGCTTTCCACCTTGGGAATTTGGGTGTTCTTGATCACCTTTGCAAGTGGTGGCGGCACTAGTGTTGGTGTCATCTGGTGTGGTAAACCATGGTGTCATCCCCCCAATAAAAGTGAGAGCGAGGGAGGTGAGCGGCAGTTGGAGGGGGAGGGGGAGAGAGAGCGGGAGTAAGAGATAAGGGTGTAAGAGAGAAAGAGGGGGTGAGAGAAAGGTGGTGGGGGGTGAGAGAGAGAGGGGGTGAGAGAGGAGGAATGAGAGCGAGGGGGTAAGAGAGAGAGGTGGGTAAGATAGAGAAAGGGGGGTGAGAGAGAGGGCATAAGAGATAAAGGGGGGTGGGTGAATGGTGAGAGAGTGTGGGGGTGAGATAGAGGGGAGGTGAAAGAGAGGTAGTGAGGGGGTGAGAGATGGGGAATGAGAGAGAGAGGGGGGAAATGAGAGAGAGAGAGGGGTAAGACAGAGAGAGGAGTGAGAGAGAGGTGGCGGGGGGGTGAGAGAGATAGGGGGGTAAGGGACAGTAAGAGAGAAAGTGGGGGTGAGAGAGAGAGGGGGGATTAGAGAGAGGTGGTGGGGGGTGAGATATGGAATGAGAAATAGAGAGAGAGATGGGGGTAAGAGAGAGAGGGGTTGAGAGAGAAGTGGTGGGGGGGTGAGAAAGATGGAATGAGAGAGCGAGACTTCTCTCACAATCTGTGACCATTAAGTCCAGTCCAGACATTTTACTTCTACCTCCATCCATGCCAGTATCTTTTCAAATTCACTTTCCTTCCCTTCTGCACACCGCCATTTTCTTCACTTTGCAATGTAGGATGGAGCCTAGGAGATGAAGCGCTTCCCCAACTCTACTTGACAGATGGGAAGAGATGTGGGTTGCGGCTGGAGATCACAGTGGGGCAGTATCTGGATTTGGGGGGCTAGCGATGCTATTGGCGCTATGCTCTCTCCACATTATGCTGTGTCTCAGCCCTGGGAAATGCAAAGGAGTATGATGGCTGGGCATAGCGGAGGTGGAGGCGTAAGGGGGGACTGATGGCTTTTGGGGGAGGCACAACGAAGATCTCCAGCACCCCCCTAGATCTGACAATGAATCTCCCATGGGGCTCCCTACTGGCTGAGAGGCTATGAGGGTGTGGACTGCTCCTGGTGTCACCCCCATAGTGACGCCACTGTTTGCAAGTATCTCCATTTACATTATTTATAATAAAAAAGAAGCATTAAGGGCTGGTTGGTTTTTGTGATTTTATTAAGGGGTTAAGAACTTGGATGGGGTCTAGGGGTATATGGGATGCCCAAGGAACTGCAGAACTTGAGGACAAACGCCTTAGCAACTATGTAAAAAAATGCAGATAGCAACAGTCTCTCTCATTGAAGAGCTCCAAAGACTCTTCCTAGTGTACCTCCTCAGACCCTGGATGATAACTCTTCTTCACTGAGCTGCACTGAAGGTATTCCCTGGGCAAGGGGGCCCAAGAGCTGTTAATGTAGGAAACAGTCCCAGATGAAAAGGTAGTTGGGTCTTGCACCTGACTGCTTTCTCTGCTTATCTGGCCCAGGGGGTGTAGGAGTACTCACACTGTCCTTTCAGCATAGTGGTTTGGTGGCTGCCTTCACACCTTTCACTAGGCTTGCTCCTTTCCTGCTGCTCAGGATATCCTCCCAAAGAGACAAGTGATACAGTGGAGATCCTCTTTTCCAGCGACCTGCCTGGAGGTGTGCTCCCCTCCCTGGGGCCCCCTTCCAGGTTCCACACTCCAGCCTTCCTCAATCTACCTTCCACCTGACACTGCACACCTCCCCCCAGATTCTGCCACATTTGAGGATTGCCCTGGTCACCATGCTTAGCCTCCTGCCAGGGAATTGGCAAGTGTCCCTCAAACATGCAAATCTGGGCCTCCTCCCTTCTTCCACCCCTGTTCCAGAAAGCTCTCAGTTGGTTTCTGGAAAGGTGGGAGGGCTCCAGAAGTCCTTACCTGTTAGAGCCTTGCAGCCTGTCCTGAGGTGAACTCCTCACTCAAAGACTTACTCATCCCCAGGCTACTACGCGTTACAAAGCAAAATTCCTGCAGGAGAAAAAAAACAGAGCAATACTGTAACAGCTAGCCTGAATTGGATATATTCATTCTAAAATGCAATTAAAATGGTAAAACTTCAGTCAGTGTTCCCAATAAACTGACTGTAACAGTCACCGACTCCAGTAATTGGCCTATTGACTTTGGAACTTGTAGCACCAAATTTTCATTGCTGGAATTAGTGCATTTTACTATTAGTTTATTGTTAGTATTGACTGACATTTTACTGTTAAAAACTAAAAAGAAACAAGCATTTGGCCAGTGCCTGATCATTTCTTTACATGTTATAAACTTAAAAAATGAAATAATCAGCAACCTGAGAAAATATGAGACCCTTAGATAAATCCAAAATTTGTTTTTAAAAAAATACTATCTTAAAAGTAGAGACCTCTGATAGTTTATGGTATAGGTCATATATTACTGTCATTTTTTTCTAACAATTTTGCACGGTTATAGGACTACATGGCTGAAATAGCTGTCAGGCCCTATTGTCCCCATGGTCTAGAAAATGTAGATTTTTTTTCCCCCATACAAATCCCATACATGTCACATTTTGCTATTTTTACACTTCATGATCACTTGGAAGGGATGAGATGGGATAAAAAGACAAGCAACATTGCATGCTTTAGTGAGATTTCTCGGTGCGCTTCCAGCTTTGTCAGTGATTAATGCCAAGAGCAATTTTTATGCTTTAATGATTACTGGTGTATGTATGTCTATTATCACATTTAGCCCTATGCAAATGATGTGCCTTTGTGACAATTTTCTGAATATGTAATGCAGATTAAGACTATGTCCTATATTCTGTTACTGACACATAGCAATGTATAGTTGTTATACTAAAAAAGAGCATATTGTTTGTTTCAGATTAACATGTTCTGCAACTCCATATCACTCTCATTAACAAGATCCATCACATTTTCTAAAACTGCCGATATTTGCATGGCCTATCCAACTGTTAGTAATAAACATAAATAAATAGGTTTAATCACAATAAAACAGTATGACATACACAATGAACCCATTATGCAGGCTATTTAAAGATGTAAAAAAAAAATATCTCAAACATGTCATGATGGTATAATACATCAACTCTAGGCTCCCCGTGAACCCTGGAGGCCACCCAGCATGTATTTTAGGTCCTTTTTAGGCTTAAAGTAGAATTAAAGGCACAGCTTTTTCTAATCTTGGAGAAAGTAAAGGAGATGTATAACCCCTGTCATTTTTTGCCATCTCTATCCCATTGGGGAGATTTTTCTTCACTTCCTGCCCCATAGCCAAAAAAGAAATTGAAAGGAAATCCCTCCAAAGTAACGGAGTGTCAGGTTGTCAACAGGGTCATCAGAACTAGTGTCCCCATTCAGAAAATTTTCTCTCAATTACAGTTCTGGGGTCAGCCCAAAGCTTGAGTGGGTAAATCTCCCTAATGGATGAGAGGGCACAACCAGCAATAAAAAAACTTAACGTGTGTTCTAATAAATCTCCACTCTATCCCTAATGAAAAAAAGTTTTTCCTGGGCTGGTATATTAGTGTAGACAAGCTTGTAAGCTGTCACGTGATTGTGGACTATCCCTGATGCTAGAAATTTTGTGTGAGCTTGGTGTGTCGACATCAGAGATCACACAGAGGCTGAATAATGTGAACTGTATATTGTAAGAGTTCCAACACGGTACAAACAGATACGGCGGGTAGGTCCTTCCCTCTCGGATCCATTTATGGAATGCACAGCAGTGACTTAGTAGCTTGAACGATATGGACAGCTTCTGCAATGAGGAGCAGGAATTCGGCCTGGCCAGTCCAACCCAATTGGGAGGCTTCCTTAACCTCCCTAGCAGTATGATTATGTCAGTATTTCTGTGCTCAAAGCGGTACATTGTTTTCAATGGAAATATGTTGTTTTTTCATTGTAGGCCTGTAATTCTTAGGAATAACTCACTGAAATCTGTCTGAACAAGAGTCTGGTATGATAAAATTTGAAACACGAAATCATAAATTATAATATAATGAATAATCATAAAAAATAATAATATAATAATAATACATTTTATTCAATAATGTAATCAAACCAAAAACACTGAAATTTGAAATAGAGCGCTAAGTTCGCACATCACTGTGCTCAGTCGCAGAGTCGTTTTCAGTGTGTGATGACAAATTTCCCCACAAATCATTATCACTCAGTTCTGCAAGTAGTTCTAATTTACTATCACTAGCTGGTCTAAAACCACTTTTGACCTAAAGGGACGCTTTTTGGATGCCATGGACGTTTCTCAATTTCCAGGCAGAAAGAACAGTAAAAATGCAGGCAGGGCACAGGACAAAGCACTAGGGACAAAATGTATGTGAAATTGTTTGATACAATAATGTAATACTATCAGATTTTCGTGAATTATGTGTATGTAAAATTTTTTAATTTTTGAATCTCCCACCGGTTCTATCCCCCGTACGTCCCGACGCTCATAGGGAAAAAAAAAATGGAAGACGGATGCCAGCATCGACCAGAGGACATGGCCGGGGACGCAGCAGGAGGACAGCGCTGGACCGCGGGACAAGGTAAGTGATCCAGGGATCTCAGAGCAACGCTGCAGTGCAATCCCTAGTGTAGCTCAGGGTTACCGCTTCTGGTACTGAAACTTAACCACGAGCTACACTCTGGAATACCGCCAGGGGGGTTAATAGAGATAGCCTAGTCCCTGCGCATTCCCCACACCGGAACCTTTTCCTGCCACTAGTTCTGTCCCTAACAGATGGGAAATCTGTCTCTACACTATCCACTCACACAATGCACGCCAAATCAGGGGACCGGGGACTTAAATAAGCTTTGCCCTGCCTAAGATGGCTGCAGGGGTCGAGGAACTAAGTTCCCCACAGCTTCCTTCCCCAACTGTATTGCCACTATAGCACAGTGCCACCTACAGCAGGGAGCACAGAAGGCACCTGCCTATAATCTTGTCTGTACTGCTTCATTAACAAGTCTGCATGCTGAAGTTCTCTTATGCTTTGTAGTACAATGCAGAGGAAAACTTCTGAGAATACTTGGAAAAGAAAGTTCTCACTCTTCCACCACAATCCCAAAGGGAAAACAGATACCATATTGTTATAATTTAAATAGCATGTGATCTTTGCATAGTATCTGTAGATCAGCAACCTTTACCATTGGCTGCTTCTGCCAATGTGACCTCTTGGTTCCTGTAAGTTAAAGGTGTTGGTACTTATACACCAAAGTGTCAAATGAGAGAACCAGTGTTTTTTATGTAATTTTGGATATAGAACAGAATAGTTAAAACTAATGTTAGATTTTTTGGCCATCTGTGCCCTATCGGGGAAGATTCTTTTCAATTCCTGGGTTGTAGACACAAATGATAAAATCTCTTCAAAGTCAGAGAAGCCATGTCATAGTTAACACTAAATGAGAGCCCCCTTTGGAATATTTCTCCTCTATTCCTGTTCTACTGACAGCTCGGTCAACTGTTAAGCATTGTGAATTTGCAGGCCAAATATTCTCTGCCCCACCCTCTGTATGTTCCTTTCTCATATGTAATAGCCCCCAGAATCAAATCTTCCATAGAAAACCTAAAATTGTAACTAGGGTAAGCTGCCATTTTTTTGCAGCAGGAGATCCGTATCTGCCTGTTGTTCATCCTTTCCAAAATAGGGTGATTGTGTGCATCTGGCCAGGCCCAGGTTTCCCATGGAATGTAAGTAAAATTTACATTTTAACATTTTAGATTGGGGTACCCTGAAATTTTGAATACTTGTAAAGGATGCTATCACTGAAAAAGATTGAGAAATGCTGAACTAAACCTGTTGCAGAGAGCATGATGAAATGTACTGTTCTCTGTAAACTTATATGTGAGTGAAATGTGGGTGGGTCCGTGACGCCCTGCATTAACAGGATGTCCTCAGTCTTGAGGAATGCGGTCATCTAGTGGTGGAAATAAATCGCTGCAGGTGGGCAGCACCAGAGAGTAGGAAAGTGTTGCAGCAATAAATATTTTTTTCTATTACTTTACACCTCCTTTGGCACCATTTCCACAAAAAAAAAAAACACAGTTGGGGATTAAAGGACCCAGTGCGAATCCATACTGTAGCGACTACGTCGCTACAGGACTCAGTAGTGACATAGGGATCAGAGAATGTAACTGAATCATGTAGGCACACAGACAGTTAGCACTGACTGTGTATTAAAGAGACTGACAGAGGTTTCAGTCTTGGAACAGAGGAAAAGTAGAGATTTAGTCTTCTAGAGATGTTATTATGAGCTCTGATTTTGCAGGGACAAAATTCTTTAGAATTGTTTAGCTCGACAAAACCACTTTAAAGTGGACCAGCATCTGCATGAATACATTTTTGACATGTCCAATTTACATCAACAATTTTTTAAAGCTAAATTCCAAGAAGATATAGACTACACAAATAATGCAACTATCCAACCTGATCCAACCTAGAGCAATGTACATATGCATATTTAGGACCAATGGGATGGCTGTGAAGCTGAGATTTCATAATCACCACTACTACAGTGATCACTGCTATCTTCCATGTCCAATGCAGAGAGGTTCCCCTGCTGCATAGTGAACATAGGGAATCACTCACTCGGCACAGGCACCATTCACAGAACTCCTTGTATTTTTCTCAATTAATCCAAAGCACTCTCTGATTGGGTAAGTTGGAGAAGCAGGGTGGTAACATCAAAATGGTCACAATGCTGCTTCTCTTGTCCAGGTAAAGGCTGGAAGAAGGCCAAGACCTGTAGTGTTATTTTACTGCAGTAGGAAAAATCAAGTCTTCTGCTCTGTCAACTCCAGAGTTCTAAAGCAGGGGGAAATTCCACAGGGCTGGTCTGCAGAGCCTCTCAGCTCTGACCACAATTTGACCACTTCTGGAGAGGAATTAGAAGAGAGTTGAGGAGGATATGAGGCTGGAAGACAGGAGCCTGTGAGGGGGTCTACATGGATAGGGGCTCACATACAGGCAGAGGACCTTGTAAGGAGAAAAACTCGGGAGTTCACCAGCCCCCTGAGAGAGGACTACCTGTGAGGCAGGGAAGGAGAAGCCCAGCTAAAAGGCATGGTAGCAGCCACCGACCCACCAGCAGCACAGGAGAAGGACTAAGTGACTAGACCTGCGCCCCCTGTTCCAGATAAGGAAAGGAGGCATTCTAGTGGGAAATTGGATTAGCCTGCCACCCAGGACTGTTTCACCATATGTGTGGAATACACTGGATCCCCTGCCCAGGGCTTCGCCCAGAACAGCTGGATAGGAATTATCTAAGGTCTGGGCTGGTACTGCAGGAGGTTAGCTCTCCAAACGAGACTGTTTGCTGTAAATACTTGTACATAGTTCAGGAAAAACCAGAGGTTGCAGTTGAAGTAATTTGGAAATGTTTACTTTTTGGCTTTTAGCCTTTCCACTTCATGCCCCCTAGGTCTATCATTCGATCAGTGAGGCCACCCTTCACAATAAAAGGGTAACAGTGAGAATTAGGAGGTGGAAGGTGATGGCTTAACGGTGCATAATGGTGATGAAAAATGGATTTCTGTCTACAATGTGTCTGTAGACCATCAAGCAGTTGACCGATCTTCTATGAATGGTGTTTGGCTGTGGTTTTCTAAGCTAGAAATATTGTGAATAGAGGCTGTATGACAGACTACACAAGAAAGATCTATGTGGATCTGTGGTTGACACTATTGCAGACACACTCCATGACAAGCATTCAGGGTGTGACACTTTTGTCACCTGAAGGCCTGTTTTTATTTTTTTTAATTTTTTTGACAGTCAAACAAGGTCTTTGAAAGGAAAGACCATGCTGCAACCGCATGCCTAATGTTTGGCTCCTGTTTGCTTGGGTAGTGTTCAGCTCTAATACTGCAAACCTAAAGTAACATGGGGTATAATTTTTGATGGGGCAAAGCATTGTGGCCAAAGCATGTGTACAATTTCATTTGGCTGTCATGTTATTTAAAAGTGAGTGGTCGGGACAGGGTGGTGTTAAAACTCTGACTTAACCACTTATTTTTATTGTCCCATGGCCACAACTGTTAGCAGGCCTTTAGAAAATCTGTATTTTCTAGGGATAGACACATTGCTAATGCATTTAAATTGAACAAATAAAGCACTCACGCTAAGAAATATATCTGACATTCATATTTTGATAGTAGTTGACATTTGCTACAGTGCTTAAAATTCCCTTGCAGGGATTATTGGAATTTTGATTTTATGTTTGCACATATAAACTATTTAATAACAAAGATAAGGGCTATCAATCAATGCATTAATCCTTGCATTCTGTGTACTAGACAGAAAGATCAATTAGTGAATAAATCATACCACTTCTTAAACATTTGCATTGGACATCTGTTCTTCAGCAAAAGGGTATTGGAATTCCATCAAATACAAATGAAAGTCAATAACGGATTGATTAAACTTCTAGGCAGAAGATGTCAAATATATGTTTAAGTCATAAATGATGTGTATGAAAACACCAGTCAGGTCTGAAATTAAAAGTTTTATGTTTAAATGTTACTGTCTACAAACACTGCACATCCATATAAGTAAAGGATACCAGTATTTTCAGAGAAAGCACAGTTTTCCTTTTGTCCTCACCTCTATTTTAAAATAAGATCACCTTCCTCACCTGAAATGTACTTCTACCTTAATTGGATGGGCATGTCACATAATGATGTCTATGCTACCCTTTCTGAAGAAACAACTTACCAGTCTTTTAAGGATCCTTTTGCTCTGTGAATTCTTGCTAAAGAAATGTGATATGGCCTAGATGTTGTTGAGACCCCAACAATACTTTCCTTTCCCCCTCAGCTTGATGGTAAGTAGGGAAATTTTATAGATAGGCAACTACTATCCTCATATTGATCAATGGTTCCAAATTAATAATAACTACTGCATAGGGAGCAAAACACAAGAAGCTAAACTCAGCATCTTTACAAATCACTATTCTGTTTATTTGGCGCAATTTAAGTTTTTTTATACACATGACTACATAGGTATCACAATAATAATACAAATATACTTTTAAGGTAACAAGGGGCGTTACATAGGCAGGCTAATTTTTTTATCAGGACTCGAGAGAATGCAAATATGTAATCAAAACATTAGTGTTGTGTGGAATACATAAGCAAAGCATACAAAATAGAATACAGTTATATACAGAATATACCATTTCTTTCATATATAAACAGGTTCCCGCCCGACCTATAGCCAGATGGTGGCCTGCAAAACCCCTCGTCCCTCTGGGTGGACGCCATATGGTGTCCTTTCGGGCATGCGCAGTTTGCATGCCCGCAGAGCCGCACAGCGGCGCGATCTGACACCGGTTGTGTACGATGACAGATCTGAGTACCGACCCCGTTGCTGGTACCATGTGACCTGCTGTGACCAATCACAGCAGGTCACATGACAGTTGTATACAATGGATGGCTTCCTTTCATGCCATCCATTGTATACAAGTGTGTCTAGCTGTGAATGGTCACAGTGATCACATGCACAAGCTGGGCCAAACACAGCCCAGCTGTGTCATGTGATTAGCCGTGGCCAAATCACAGCTAAGCACAAAAAAAAAACCCTGATTTCATTCAGGTAAATGCTTGCTTACAGCAAAGTAATTCTTTGCTATAAGCAAATTGTGTAAAAAAAACAAAATTTTTGGTAATTTAGCAAAAAATAAAAACCCCAGCGGTGATTAAATACCACCAAAATAAAGCTCTAGTTGTGTGAAGAAAATGATAAAATTTTAGTTTGGGTACAATGTTGTATGACCGCACAATTGTCATTCAGAGTGTGAGAGTGCTGAAACCTGAAAAATGGCCTGGGCAGGAAGGGGGTAAAAGTGCCCTGTATGGAAGCGGTCAAGTTCAACTAGTATTTACAATGCATAAAACTTTGCCATAATCTAACAAAATCAGATTATTTATGTGAAGTCTGTGGTGTAATGATGTAGAGCTCAGTACCTGACAGGGGCGGACTGACAACTCATGGAGCCCCTGGGCAATAGGGGATCATGGGACCCCTGTGTCCTTGCCCTAACTCAAAAAAGCCTATGAAAAAAGGTACCAGGGGCATCTCATGGGGCCCCCTACTGACCCCGGGCCCTCGGGCAGTGCCCAAGTTTCCAAATGGTCAGTCCGCCCCTGGTACCTGATAAAACTGTGAAGGCAGTTGAAACCTTGGTGCCCCCTCTCAAAGGTTTATGGAGATTTACCATGTGCATGCTCTAATGGGATAACATTGTACTAAGTAGTGTGCACATCGGCTACTAGACATGTTCATAGGTTTCACTCGTAGAACTAACCCCTTAGGGGTTGCTGATGAATTTGGGTCTCCCTATAGTCCTGCACAGCCAGTCAGTTAGCATTTTCCACACAAGCTTTCATCAATAGACAGAAATCAGGCCTTGAGCATTGGTTTTGTTATTTTATTGAGGGGATTAAACTTGGATGGGGTAAGGGATGCCCAAGGGAACCGAAATCTGAGGACAACTTCCTGAACTATTCACAGCTTCTCTTCTCTGACACAGACTCTGTTGAAGTGCTAGCCAGTAGCTCCAGTTGTACTACCCCAGACTGTAGATGAATTGATGAATTCCTCTTCACCCAGCAATCTGGAGACTTTCTTCCTGAGCAGGGGATCTGGCTCCTGTTCCTTTAAGTAAGGTGTACAGTCACTAGAAGAGGCCTAATTTGTTTTCCCACCAGAGTGCTCCTTCCCCTATCCCCCCAAGGGGTGCAGTTGTACTCACTCAGATCTTCTCCTGTACCGCTTGTGGAATGGCTGCCTATCAGCTGGGCTGCTCCTTCCCTGCTATAAAGGTGGTCTTCTCTCAGGGGGCCAGTGAGTCCTGAGGTTTCCTCCTTTACAGCTGCAGGTTCGCAGGCAGGCCCAATCCCACTAGGCCTCCTGGTAGCCTTCCTCCTCAACCTCACATCTTCCACCCGACTCTCTTGCTACTGAGCAGGGTCCAATATTAGTCCAGCCCCTTGCCAAGCCTCCTGTTGGGAATTGGCTGAGGTCCCTCAAACGTGCAGCCAACCACTCCTCAGATCCACCCACTGCCTCACTGGCCCTCCTCCGAAAGCCTCAGAGGAGGGGGAAATTCCAGAGGGGATGACCAGCAGATTCTCTTAGTCCTCACCAGAATCTGACCCCTCTGACTATCTCACCTGAGCTGCTAATCAGCTCTTCACTAGCCATTAGGGTCTAGCTCCCCCTAGCTAAACTAGGAGGGTGCTACACACCAAATTATTTAACAAACTGACAGCTAAAAGAAGATGTGCTTTTAAGGGGCAAACTGTAATGTCTATGGTTTATGAACTTAATTGAGTACATTTCATTAACACAGTATTTTCTCTATAGTGGCTTTAATGTAGAGTTTTCGTTTCTTAAAACTGATTAATTTTTTCTGTCTTTTGTAAACAATTAAGGAAAGCTTAATAGTAATTTTCTTTCAAGATTAAATCAATATTATTTTGATCCATTGTTGTGTGGCCTTCTCTGGCTATTTGGTCATCTGGCACTGGTGGAGCTTGAACCAAAGCCTAAAGCCCTTTACACACAGGCTAAATATCAGCCAAAATCAGCCGGTACAGTAGATACTGGCTGACATTCGGCCCGTGTGTACAAGTTCTTGTTTGACAGAAGCCATCTCATGGCACTTAAAAAGAAAAGAAAGTGCAGCGCTAAAATATTGCAAATTAATACTTCCAGTCCATAAACCAGCTGAACATATGATAAAAGTTAAAATAACAGCATGTAAAATAAATGTGTAAAACAGTGACAATCTGTGGTAGGTGATGGTAACGGGAGATATAAGTGACTTCAATGTTCCAGGTGGCGAGGTGATAAAATAGCTAAAATACGCACTCACCAGATGCGTATCTTATATACGCATATAATCAATAACCAGAGGTCCCCCTCAGGGATGCGATGGATGAGCTGAATTGGTAATAATGGACTCTCCCTCTTGGTATTGATCTTGGCAGTAGTCGTCTCTCTTGGGGAATCACCGAGTACCACCGTGGAAGCCTCTCAGATATAGAGCCGGGTGGGTCACCCTGGATCTGGCGTTCTCCTCAGGTGGTTGTAGGTTGGTGTCAGCAATATAGGGATATCTCCTGTGCCAAGGGGTGTGGGCTCTGGGAATGAATTGTTGTCTCTCGGGGGATTCAACAAAAATAATAGCCCATAGTGTAGTATTTTGATGAGTAATTTATTAATCCACATGGGTAAATGGTAAACTCAAGGTATGTAAATAAATAAATAAAAGAAAAGTACACTGGTCTCATGGCACGCTTCTGTCCAACAAGCATGCTTGAAAACCAGTAGCTGATTGGCATCAAGTCAGTGCTCTCAGCCAATGGCTGCGAGCGCTGACCGGTGTGTTCAGGCAGGGGGAATTAAGATAAAAAGGTAACGCTAAGTACTGCTCATGTGCAAAATAAGTTTGGCTACTTATGTTTGAAGGTCTACGTAAATTTAACATTAGAATGGTTACGTAATGAAATGAAGGTAAAAGCTCTGTAAAGTTGTATATGAGAAACTGAGATCTTTTGAAATCATTTGAAGCAGATATGGCTGCAGGTTTGGGATGTCTGTGTGTATTTGACCCCTCCTTTGCTCCTCAATGGACAATGGACATATCCTGTATGAGAAAACCTGCTTGTGTGACAGAGAGAAAGTTCGCAGCAGCCCCCACAACCTCTCTTCCTAGAAAGTTTGAGAAGCAAGACATTTTTCGACCAGCTGGAAAATGACTAGTATAACATGAAAAAAATAAAATCCTGGTGAAATTGTTAGTTTTTACTATGTAACTCATTAGGTAATTTGAAACAAAGAAAAGAAAATGGCTGATTGTGGCCGACACCCTTTCAATTCCTGAAAAGTAGCCATGATTATTATAATTATTTAAATGTTTAGTTCTCTATTCCAGTCTACTAGGCTCCACCCACTGACAAAACCTGTTTGTACCCCTTTAATGACTGTCAGTTGAACAAGTTAGGTGACTAATAAAGTTCTGTATAACATGTTAAATGTATGACTAAGCTAAGAGTAACAGCTTAAATTAGGACAATGGTGAATGATCACCAAATATGTACATGTATTGGTGATTGTAATAAAGTGTAATATTTTAAGAATATAACACTGTTTTTAAGTTTTTTCTTTAACACAGAAAGAACCAGATCTGTTCCCAGAAGTTTAGAAGTTTTCAAGATTCGTATGGGATTCAACAACAGGATGAAATAGAAAAATCAAAATGGATGGTGAAGTATAATGTTTGTGCACAAATGTGGTGAATCTGTGAATGTCATCTCAACCATGGTAAATTATTGACAACTTTTGATGGACATTCCGTAATGAAAATCCACGTGGTAATATTTAATTAATGTATTAATTAATTAATTGATATGACCTCATTAAATATGGGTAGAGTGCACTCATGAATCATCAACAATAATGGTCATATGTCTTGTGTCTTGTGCAATATGTGTTCTGTGCTAACCATTTGTTTATTTCTAGGAAGGAAATTTATTGATATCTCATTAAGACCTTTTACTTTGTTTAGTTCCTAGATAATACTAAACGGCATTAGTGTATGGTTGATTGGAAAGAATTAAAGAAGAAGATTACAGCCTCCATGGACAATTTGCTTTGTTTTGTTGTTGTTGTTATTTTTATGTAATATATGAATGTAATGAAAGTTTTTGCTAGAGCCAATTGTAAACAGAGCAGCAAATAATCTTCATGCTGCATTATGGCTATTTAAGCGTTTTCTCTGGTTAAGTTGAATATGAAACAACAATAGAGAAAAACAGTGTTTGATTAGTAATATTAGTAATATTGTTTTCACATCTTGGATGGTTTACTTGTTTTTGTGTTTTGAAGGGTAAAGAATACCCAGACATTTACAATGAAAATTTGGTTGTACATCTTTCTGCATTGAATACAAGAAATTAATTATTTATAGGATAAGGTATTAATTTTTTTCACATATACTGATTGATCTTGTGTTTTGCGCTGTTTTTTAAGTTGATAATTTTGTGGATATCTTTCTGCATTGTCTATTCCTGTGTGTATTTAAAACAGATTATGGCGGCATGTACTTTGGTATATTCTGCCATAATCATTGTAGTGGAATTGTAAGGCAGAACCACTGGTGGAGTGAAAAAAAAGAATCCACAGGATGTGCACAGTACAGGGAGAGAAAGGTGGTACTACAGTAAAGGCTTAACTTGTTTACAGGAATGACAGCTTAAATTATAGTTAATCATATAATTATGCTTTATTGCAATGGATGCAAATTTTAAAGTAAGTCCTTTAAAATCAGGTGCTCTAAATACAATGTTATATCTGACACTCAATGATCCTTTTGCCACCACGTTTGATACACCTGATTGAGTGTTCATAAAATTGTCTTGGTAAATCATCATTGTGAAATGGGTTCCCAGCTTTGATTTTCCTCAACTCTCCCCGATTGCTTGGGCGTGGGACTGGCAAGTAGAGTATGGTGACACATGTATGGGCAATTTGTGCATACATACTGGGGTCAGTGCAGACAAGAGCCAGTTAGCCTGCCAGAATATCTTTATAATGTGGGAGGAGACCGGAGTAAACAGAGGAAACACATACATTTGGAGTTGAGCCTATAGTTTAACCACTTCCCCTTCTGAGGATTTACCCCCCTTCCTGACCAGGCCATTTTTTGCGTAATAGCACTGCGTTAATTTAGCTGACAATTGCGCGGCCATGCAACACTGCACCCAAATTAAATTCCTGTCCTTTTTTTCCCACGAATTGAGCTTTCTTTCAGTGGTATTTGATCGCCTGTGCATTTTTTATTTTTTGCGCTATGAGCGAAAAAAGACCAACAATTTTGAGAAAAAAACAATATTTTGGATTTTTTGCTATTAAACATGTCCAGTAAAAAAATTTAAAAAATCATAAATTTAGGCCAAAATGTATTCTGTTACATGTATTTGCTAAAAAAAATCCCAATACGTGTAACTCTATTAGTTTACGTGAAAGTTATAGCATTTACAAATGGGGGTATAGATACTGGGATTTTGTTTTTCTACTAGTAATGGCGGCAATCAGCGACTTATAGTGGGACTGTGGTGGGCATTCTGACACTGGGGGGAACTAACTTGGTGTCACTGACATCCCCAGTGACACCAATACAATGATCAGTGCTAAAAAAACAGCACTGACACTGTACTAATGGCACTGGGCAGGAAGGGGTTAATGTGAGGGGCGATTAAAGGGTTAACTATGTGCAAGGAGTGTTTTACTAGGGGGCGGGGGGGTGCTTCACTGCAAGCACACTGATCGGGATGGCTGTGCTGTGCACATCCTGAGCAGTGTGCCCAAGCTGACAGGGAGGAAGAATGTTTGTAAATAAAACAGTCTTCTTCCCCGTCAGTGAATGTCGGTAATCACTGGGCGCCGGCGGGTAAACACCAGCCAGGAACGGGTAATTGACATCCGCGGTGGCAAATAGCGGCGTGGGTAGGGCTTGCGTGCGCCACCTACCTGGAACTTCAAAATCATGTATATATACATGATTTTGTGCACCAGTGCCGCTATGTTGCAGTATATCTGCTCTACAGTGGCGGGGAAGCAGTTAAGTAGATACAGAGTAGTGTAGAATTTTGGTAGTAGATGGGTGGTGTTCCTGTAACAACATTTCACTCTAACATGTTTTTCTTTTAGTGTTAGGTCAGGTCACTAGGGATCATGGATGTACCTGTTCAGAAATCTATAATGGGCTATATGGGCATTGTTGTCAGTTATGGAATGTTGGATTGACAGCCTTGGCAACACACCTGCTTGACGTCAACCAGAAACATGTTGGAGAAAGGAGACAAAAGCTTTTGACAGCAACAACTAGGGGTGGACTGACAACTCATGGGGCCCCTGGGCAATAGGGGATCATGGGGCCCCTAGGTCCTTGCCCAAACTCAAAAAAACCTATGAAAAAGGTACCAGGGGCATCTCATGGGGCCCCCTACTGACCCCGGGCCCTCGGGCAGTGCCCGAGTTTCCAAATGGTCAGCCCGCCCCTAGCAACAACTGTCAGTAAAGACTTTGCCACTGATCAGCAGCTGAACTATTGGTGCAATTTCCACCTGCTCTGATGGTCAATTACCTGAATTGTTCCATCCACTATCTTGGTCAAGTACATGAACTGTCATGATGGTCAAGTCAAAAGTTCCACCTACCATGGTGGTCAAGTGTCTGCACGTCTATGACTTGTGAACTGTAATAGTCCGGAGGATAAAATGGACTTTGTATTCTACAGTTCTTTGATTTTTACAGCGTTGCATGTGCTGTGCTGCAGCTGTGATCTGATCATCGGATGTCTAAGGCCGGCTATACATGGGTCCATTTATTAACGATTTTTTGTTCGGAAATCGGACCTAAGAACAATTGGCCAATTTTCGCTCTATTAGTGGGGCAATAGCACCGGCCGATTTTCATGGTTCTTCCCCATTTTGTTTATCAGACATGCTGGAAAATTCGTGAGAAATAACCGATTTTCTAAATCATTGGTGCACCATTGGATTACAGAACTAACAATGTTTTTGATTTTCTATGGAAAAATAATTCGGAATTCGACCTATGTATGGCCTGCTTAAGACTCTGCTGTCCAGATATGGAGGACTGTGACAAGCTTCTAAACTCTTGGAAAAGAAAGTCGACTGTCCGTGTCTGTTCCTGTTCTTTAAAATTCTTGAAAGGAAAAGTTTAGTGTTCTTTTGCTAGTCCAACATGTAGGTTTTTTATGATGTTTTCTGGATTTTTCAGCCCTAAAATAGATTAGATTTTCTGTGTAGGTAGAATCAGACAGGGATAATAGACATCTACACTTGATAGATACACTTTAGATCCCCCATTTTTCATTTAAGGTAAATTTAACCCGGGGGGTGGAAGAACACAATTATTCAGTTACACAAATAAATATAGGAGTGCGGCGCTAATGAATAAATGTCTCAGATTAACTAAAACACAATATGATGTATAAGCAAAAAAATTAATATCCAAGTAATAGAATAAAATGAACGCAGGATCTTGCATAAAAGATGAAAAAGATGAAAAACCAGGATCCAACGGTAAAAATGCGCACTCACCGGACGCGCTATGGAAAAGCGCATATGTAGTATAACCTTTAGGAAACCTTCATCATCTGGAGACGGTGGGTAGCCATCCAGGGACAAATGATCTCTATATAATGGACAATTTCCAATCCAGGAATCCCTTTAGAAGTTGTAAGTAAGGAACTCCCTCCGGTGGTGAAGATAAGTAATTCCTAAAAAATGTTAGCTCCAAATGGGAGCCAAAAAATCTCTCATAGTGTAGTAAGTAAAATGTATTTATTCAAAAATAAGTATCATAAAAGCAAGGCAGAAACACTGTGACAGTCAAACATGAAAAAACTGAAGTGTAACTGACCACAAGTAAAATGGCCGCCGGGCCTCCTCGTGGCTCCAGGCGGCTAGATATCACGCTCTGCTGGCTCCTCCTAAGGCCTTTCGTGCTCCAGCACATCATCAGAGGGGAGGCCAACAGAAGCATGACAGACCTCTCTCCCTATATAACATTTGTGCGGTAATCGCGCATGCGCGAATCGGCGCCGCCATTTTGCCGTGGTCGGCACAAGTGCGCATGCGCGGAACCGCGGGCGCCATTTTGCCATAGGTCTGAAATCTTATTTCAGACAACACTCTCAGCTGCGGAAATACTGTGCCACCACAGCACACAACAGCTGATCCTGATTAAGTCCAGACCTTAAACACTCTATAGTAGTGCATGTAGTGCAGCACCGTCATCATATTAATGTTATTAACACCCATAAGGAGTCACTTAACAGGCGCCATTCTACTAAAGGTAATAAATAAACTAATATCATGTTATATATAAAATTAAAATACATACAGAAATGTCAGTGAATCTGGCTGCAACATTACAATATTAGATATTAATTATGTTATTATAACACTCAGAATTCTTAAACAAACTCAATGTGCAATAAAAATACTATTACAGATTCACACATATGGAATATATAATACAGAAATGTGTGGGAAAAGATACAAATAACATCCATTGTAAACGGTTGACAATTGTCATAATGCTGCCAGTATATTTAAAATCCAAAAAGGTGTAAATATACACTCCCTACACATCGAGAAGACCCCAACGTTTATGTTTATCTTTTAAGAAATCCGCATAAACAATTAAAATAATTTAAACTGGTGATAACCACTAAAATTGGAAATAATAACCTTAAACCAAAAAAAAAAAAAACAATTAAAAGTGGTTAAGGTACCACGAATGCAAAATTATTATTTGAAATTTATAGAAGAATCTCACTCAGTCAAGTAAACCCATAATGGGAAGAGAGGAGGGGGGAAAGAGCAAAACTAGACCAATACCAATATAATATTATTAGCTATTAGCGATGAAACTGTTAACATCAATTTCAATGTTAAGTCCCAGAGGGTATAAAGTACCCAACTCATATATCCATCTCGTCTCTGCCTGGGACACTGCACGCGTTTTGTTCACACCCCTCCAGTGGGGAGTGACAACATCAATAGCGGTAAACTTAAGGGAAGTAGGATCCATATTGTGATGTATTCTGTAATGGTTTGACAGGGAATGGTCCTTGTACCCTTTTCTGATGTTTGCCACGTGTTCTCGCAAGCGGTCCCTTAGCCGCCTTGTGGTGCGTCCCACGTACTGTTTTAGACAGGGGCACTGAAGTAAATAGACAACATATCTACTATGACAGGAGATAAAATTCTTGATGGTATATGTGTTGCCTGTCGTGTGTGATGTAAACTCAGTGATCCTGCGTTTTCTACTACTATCACATCTACAGATCACACATCTATTACATGGACTGAACCCCTTCATGTCAGAAAACAGGGAAATGTGGGCTGGTGGATCTATCACATTTGGTGCTAAATTATGTCTAATAGATACAGCTTTCCTGAACATAATCTCAGGTCGTGCGGGCAAGACATTACTCAAAATTGGATCAGAAAGTAGAATATCCCAATTTCTTTTGATCAACCCACTGATAGCTTTATGTTGTATGTTGTAAGTAGTGACAAATGGGCAGACTTTAGTTTGAACAGGTCTATTGTTGTCCTGTAGCATAGTGTCCCTATCAGAGTTCGCAACCGACTGTATTGTTTCCATCAGGCTACTGCTACTGTAACCCTTTTCCATAAATCTTTCTTTCAAGACCATAGCCTGGGAATAATACGCATCCAAGTTGGTACAGTTGCGTCTTATTCTAGTGAATTGGCCCCGTGGAATGTTCGCTAGCCAAGAAGGGTGGTGACAACTATGCATGGGGATGTAGCTATTACGATCCGTGGACTTGAAAAAAGACTCCGTGATAATCTTTCCCTCTACGTTAAAGAGTGTAAGGTCAAGGAAGTTTATTTGTGAATTACTATACACATATGTTAGACTTATATTGTGTGTGTTGTTATTCAAGGTTCCAAAGAAATTCACAAGTGATTCCTCACTGCCATTCCATAGGAGGAGGACATCATCGATGTATCGCCCGTAAAAGGCCAATTCAGGCCAGTCTCTGGCATAAATGATGTCCTCCTCCCATCTTGCCATAAAAAGGTTAGCGAGGCTGGGGGCAAACTTAGCCCCCATGGCTACACCCTTGATCTGCAAATAGTAGGACTTGTTAAACCAAAAGTAATTATTGGTCATTGCAAAATCAAGCAATTTGAGAATGAACTCTTTTTGTGTAGCCGGCAAATTACTATGGTGTAATAAGTAATAATCAACTGCTTCCATTCCATCACCGTGTTTGATGTTAGTATATAGTGAGGCGACATCCGCCGTCACGAAAAAAGTATCTGCTGATATTGTAAGATCTTTAATAAGGTTGAGTACCTGTTTAGTATCTTTAAGGTAAGCAGGCGTTTGTACTACCAATGGTTGCAGGTAGTGATCAATATATTCGCCCACCTTTGAGCAAAGGGATCCTATACCGCTTATAATTGGGCGTCCTGGGGGTTTGATCGGATTCTTGTGAATCTTTGGAAGTATATATAAAATAGGCAATTTAGGAGCAGTTGGAATGAGAAAAGCTTTCTCCTTTTTATTTAGAATTCCTTGTTCAAAGCCATCACCAACGATTTTTTTCAATATACGTTTATAGCCAGGGAGTGGGTCGCTAAGTAATGGAGAATATGTCGTGTGGTCACTCAAAATATCCATAACTTCTGAGATGTAATCTGACTTATTGAGGATCACGACCCCACCCCCTTTGTCAGCGGGTCTAATTACTAGATCTTTCTTTTCGAGAAGTGATCTCATCGCTGTAATATCACCCATCCTATTATGTGGTTGCTTAACGGTTAGATGTCCTAGTTCTTTCAGGACCTTATCTCTAAAAATATTGACATACGAATGGGCTTGTGGAGGAGGGTTATATGTGGAGGCATTCCGTAAATTGGAATGCACAAACTGGCTTACATGCATATTGCTGTTACTTGGTTTGTTGGCAAAAAATCTTTTTAGAGACAGTTGCCTAGTAAATTTATGTATGTCCATATAAACTTTAAACTTATCCAATCTGCCAGCAGGGGCATATTTCAAACCTTTATCTAACAAACGTAGTTCATCACTATTAAGGGCAATATTACTGAGATTGAATAACCCTTTACCAACTAGATCCTTCTTTTCTTGTTTATGTCCGTGTATTCTTCTCCCTCCTCGTCTGCCTCTTCTGCGTCCTTCCTTTTTCTCACCTTGCCTTCCCCTAAAAAAGGTTGTCTAGGGTGATTGTTCCCGTTATTCCCACCATCAGGATGGAAAATATGTCTAGGGGGAGTATGTGGTGTCCTTTGAGCATGTGGATGGTTAGAACGCATAGGGCTAGGTCTAAAAGACCTATTGTTGTTCTGATTAGAGTAGCCCTTATGCTGGTGTGGAGATGCATAATATACATGGTCATTTCTCCATGTTTGGGGACCAGGTCTATAAGGTCTAGTGTTGTTCTGATTAAAGTGGCCTCCATGCTGACGTGGAGACGCATAGTACATGTGGTCATTCCTCCATGTTTGAGGACCACCAGGGTAATTTGAATAGTTGTTATAATGTTGCCTTGGAGAGGCATAGAAAGTATCACTCCTTCTTTCTCTTGGGTTATCCCACTGTTGGGAACCATTCCTAGGGTCTTTATAAGGGGAATTTCTATATCCTGGTGGGTACCTATTAGGATGCCAGGAAGAATCCCTGGACCCTATATTCTCATCATATAAATGTTGTATGGACTCAGAGCCACTAGTCACAGTGTTATTAGAATTATAATATTGAGTTTTTTTATGGGGATATTTAGAAATTGGTCTAGGTTTATTCATATTATCAGGCGGTTTAGGGGTATTGGTGGGAGGAACATGTGGAGTCTCCTTCTCCTTCTGCCACTGGAAAACTATTCCATCAGAGTAATCTTTATAATCCCTCTGAAACTTTTTCTTTTTCTTTAATTTTTGCTCTTTCTCTACCCCCTCCAAATGTGTTTTAAGTCTATCTGATTCGCTCTTATAATTATCCTTTTCTTTAAATGGTATGAGTTTCTCCCTTACTAGATTAATCTCCCTATCTAAATGTGTGAGTTTCTTTCTTTTCCTCAAAATCAGGAATTTAATAAGATCACAACCTGCTGAATTGAAAAATTGGTACCATTCTAAATGGCCATTAACGTCATCAGAGTCAGGGGGTACATCCCAACGCAATGACCTTGGGACCATTTGTTCTTTAACATATTTATTTAAAAAAGATATATCCCATAAAGTCTTAATTTCTGCTGAAGTTAGATTTTTAAGATGCAAAAAGAGACCTTTAAGGTCATCAGGATCATTATCCATTGTGTAGACATCCTCTGATATGTCCACACGTGATAATCGTTGTTCGAAAATGTCACACATCTTATTAGGAAGGTATAACCAATGGTATTCAATAAAGAATCAAAAATGGAGATAATAGGTGAGAGCAGCTACAAACTTAAACTAGATTAGATGCCAAAAAAGAGAAATATGAAAGTGAGCGCTCTCTCAGCAGCTGCCAATACACTCAAAGGTAATCACAGTTAAACCCTCATAATACACAAATAAATATAGGAGTGCGGCGCTAATGAATAAATGTCTCAGATTAACTAAAACACAATATGATGTATAAGCAAAAAAATTAATATCCAAGTAATAGAATAAAATGAACGCAGGATCTTGCATAAAAGATGAAAAAGATGAAAAACCAGGATCCAACGGTAAAAATGCGCACTCACCGGACGCGCTATGGAAAAGCGCATATGTAGTATAACCTTTAGGAAACCTTCATCATCTGGAGACGGTGGGTAGCCATCCAGGGACAAATGATCTCTATATAATGGACAATTTCCAATCCAGGAATCCCTTTAGAAGTTGTAAGTAAGGAACTCCCTCCGGTGGTGAAGATAAGTAATTCCTAAAAAATGTTAGCTCCAAATGGGAGCCAAAAAATCTCTCATAGTGTAGTAAGTAAAATGTATTTATTCAAAAATAAGTATCATAAAAGTATTTATTCAAAAATAAGTATCATAAAAGCAAGGCAGAAACACTGTGACAGTCAAACATGAAAAAACTGAAGTGTAACTGACCACAAGTAAAATGGCCGCCGGGCCTCCTCGTGGCTCCAGGCGGCTAGATATCACGCTCTGCTGGCTCCTCCTAAGGCCTTTCGTGCTCCAGCACATCATCAGAGGGGAGGCCAACAGAAGCATGACAGACCTCTCTCCCTATATAACATTTGTGCGGTAATCGCGCATGCGCGAATCGGCGCCGCCATTTTGCCGTGGTCGGCACAAGTACGCATGCGCGGAACCGCGGGCGCCATTTTGCCATAGGTCTGAAATCTTATTTCAGACAACACTCTCAGCTGCGGAAATACTGTGCCACCACAGCACACAACAGCTGATCCTGATTAAGTCCAGACCTTAAACACTCTATAGTAGTGCATGTAGTGCAGCACCGTCATCATATTAATGTTATTAACACCCATAAGGAGTCACTTAACAGGCGCCATTCTACTAAAGGTAATAAATAAACTAATATCATGTTATATATAAAATTAAAATACATACAGAAATGTCAGTGAATCTGGCTGCAACATTACAATATTAGATATTAATTATGTTATTATAACACTCAGAATTCTTAAACAAACTCAATGTGCAATAAAAATACTATTACAGATTCACACATATGGAATATATAATACAGAAATGTGTGGGAAAAGATACAAATAACATCCATTGTAAACGGTTGACAATTGTCATAATGCTGCCAGTATATTTAAAATCCAAAAAGGTGTAAATATACACTCCCTACACATCGAGAAGACCCCAACGTTTATGTTTATCTTTTAAGAAATCCGCATAAACAATTAAAATAATTTAAACTGGTGATAACCACTAAAATTGGAAATAATAACCTTAAACCAAAAAAAAACAATTAAAAGTGGTTAAGGTACCACGAATGCAAAATTATTATTTGAAATTTATAGAAGAATCTCACTCAGTCAAGTAAACCCATAATGGGAAGAGAGGAGGGGGGAAAGAGCAAAACTAGACCATCTAGTAAGGGAGAAACTCATACCATTTAAAGAAAAGGATAATTATAAGAGCGAATCAGATAGACTTAAAACACATTTGGAGGGGGTAGAGAAAGAGCAAAAATTAAAGAAAAAGAAAAAGTTTCAGAGGGATTATAAAGATTACTCTGATGGAATAGTTTTCCAGTGGCAGAAGGAGAAGGAGACTCCACATGTTCCTCCCACCAATACCCCTAAACCGCCTGATAATATGAATAAACCTAGACCAATTTCTAAATATCCCCATAAAAAAACTCAATATTATAATTCTAATAACACTGTGACTAGTGGCTCTGAGTCCATACAACATTTATATGATGAGAATATAGGGTCCAGGGATTCTTCCTGGCATCCTAATAGGTACCCACCAGGATATAGAAATTCCCCTTATAAAGACCCTAGGAATGGTTCCCAACAGTGGGATAACCCAAGAGAAAGAAGGAGTGATACTTTCTATGCCTCTCCAAGGCAACATTATAACAACTATTCAAATTACCCTGGTGGTCCTCAAACATGGAGGAATGACCACATGTACTATGCGTCTCCACGTCAGCATGGAGGCCACTTTAATCAGAACAACACTAGACCTTATAGACCTGGTCCCCAAACATGGAGAAATGACCATGTATATTATGCATCTCCACACCAGCATAAGGGCTACTCTAATCAGAACAACAATAGGTCTTTTAGACCTAGCCCTATGCGTTCTAACCATCCACATGCTCAAAGGACACCACATACTCCCCCTAGACATATTTTCCATCCTGATGGTGGGAATAACGGGAACAATCACCCTAGACAACCTTTTTTAGGGGAAGGCAAGGTGAGAAAAAGGAAGGACGCAGAAGAGGCAGACGAGGAGGGAGAAGAATACACGGACATAAACAAGAAAAGAGGGATCTAGTTGGTAAAGGGTTATTCAATCTCAGTAATATTGCCCTTAATAGTGATGAACTACGTTTGTTAGATAAAGGTTTGAAATATGCCCCTGCTGGCAGATTGGATAAGTTTAAAGTTTATATGGACATACATAAATTTACTAGGCAACTGTCTCTAAAAAGATTTTTTGCCAACAAACCAAGTAACAGCAATATGCATGTAAGCCAGTTTGTGCATTCCAATTTACGGAATGCCTCCACATATAACCCTCCTCCACAAGCCCATTCGTATGTCAATATTTTTAGAGATAAGGTCCTGAAAGAACTAGGACATCTAACCGTTAAGCAACCACATAATAGGATGGGTGATATTACAGCGATGAGATCACTTCTCGAAAAGAAAGATCTAGTAATTAGACCCGCTGACAAAGGGGGTGGGGTCGTGATCCTCAATAAGTCAGATTACATCTCAGAAGTTATGGATATTTTGAGTGACCACACGACATATTCTCCATTACTTAGCGACCCACTCCCTGGCTATAAACGTATATTGAAAAAAATCGTTGGTGATGGCTTTGAACAAGGAATTCTAAATAAAAAGGAGAAAGCTTTTCTCATTCCAACTGCTCCTAAATTGCCTATTTTATATATACTTCCAAAGATTCACAAGAATCCGATCAAACCCCCAGGACGCCCAATTATAAGCGGTATAGGATCCCTTTGCTCAAAGGTGGGCGAATATATTGATCACTACCTGCAACCATTGGTAGTACAAACGCCTGCTTACCTTAAAGATACTAAACAGGTACTCAACCTTATTAAAGATCTTACAATATCAGCAGATACTTTTTTCGTGACGGCGGATGTCGCCTCACTATATACTAACATCAAACACGGTGATGGAATGGAAGCAGTTGATTATTACTTATTACACCATAGTAATTTGCCGGCTACACAAAAAGAGTTCATTCTCAAATTGCTTGATTTTGCAATGACCAATAATTACTTTTGGTTTAACAAGTCCTACTATTTGCAGATCAAGGGTGTAGCCATGGGGGCTAAGTTTGCCCCCAGCCTCGCTAACCTTTTTATGGCAAGATGGGAGGAGGACATCATTTATGCCAGAGACTGGCCTGAATTGGCCTTTTACGGGCGATACATCGATGATGTCCTCCTCCTATGGAATGGCAGTGAGGAATCACTTGTGAATTTCTTTGGAACCTTGAATAACAACACACACAATATAAGTCTAACATATGTGTATAGTAATTCACAAATAAACTTCCTTGACCTTACACTCTTTAACGTAGAGGGAAAGATTATCACGGAGTCTTTTTTCAAGTCCACGGATCGTAATAGCTACATCCCCATGCATAGTTGTCACCACCCTTCTTGGCTAGCGAACATTCCACGGGGCCAATTCACTAGAATAAGACGCAACTGTACCAACTTGGATGCGTATTATTCCCAGGCTATGGTCTTGAAAGAAAGATTTATGGAAAAGGGTTACAGTAGCAGTAGCCTGATGGAAACAATACAGTCGGTTGCGAACTCTGATAGGGACACTATGCTACAGGACAACAATAGACCTGTTCAAACTAAAGTCTGCCCATTTGTCACTACTTACAACATACAACATAAAGCTATCAGTGGGTTGATCAAAAGAAATTGGGATATTCTACTTTCTGATCCAATTTTGAGTAATGTCTTGCCCGCACGACCTGAGATTATGTTCAGGAAAGCTGTATCTATTAGACATAATTTAGCACCAAATGTGATAGATCCACCAGCCCACATTTCCCTGTTTTCTGACATGAAGGGGTTCAGTCCATGTAATAGATGTGTGATCTGTAGATGTGATAGTAGTAGAAAACGCAGGATCACTGAGTTTACATCACACACGACAGGCAACACATATACCATCAAGAATTTTATCTCCTGTCATAGTAGATATGTTGTCTATTTACTTCAGTGCCCCTGTCTAAAACAGTACGTGGGACGCACCACAAGGCGGCTAAGGGACCGCTTGCGAGAACACGTGGCAAACATCAGAAAAGGGTACAAGGACCATTCCCTGTCAAACCATTACAGAATACATCACAATATGGATCCTACTTCCCTTAAGTTTACCGCTATTGATGTTGTCACTCCCCACTGGAGGGGTGTGAACAAAACGCGTGCAGTGTCCCAGGCAGAGACGAGATGGATATATGAGTTGGGTACTTTATACCCTCTGGGACTTAACATTGAAATTGATGTTAACAGTTTCATCGCTAATAGCTAATAATATTATATTGGTATTGGTCTAGTTTTGCTCTTTCCCCCCTCCTCTCTTCCCATTATGGGTTTACTTGACTGAGTGAGATTCTTCTATAAATTTCAAATAATAATTTTGCATTCGTGGTACCTTAACCACTTTTAATTGTTTTTTTTTTGGTTTAAGGTTATTATTTCCAATTTTAGTGGTTATCACCAGTTTAAATTATTTTAATTGTTTATGCGGATTTCTTTAAAGATAAACATAAACGTTGGGGTCTTCTCGATGTGTAGGGAGTGTATATTTACACCTTTTTGGATTTTAAATATACTGGCAGCATTATGACAATTGTCAACCGTTTACAATGGATGTTATTTGTATCTTTTCCCACACATTTCTGTATTATATATTCCATATGTGTGAATCTGTAATAGTATTTTTATTGCACATTGAGTTTGTTTAAGAATTCTGAGTGTTATAATAACATAATTAATATCTAATATTGTAATGTTGCAGCCAGATTCACTGACATTTCTGTATGTATTTTAATTTTATATATAACATGATATTAGTTTATTTATTACCTTTAGTAGAATGGCGCCTGTTAAGTGACTCCTTATGGGTGTTAATAACATTAATATGATGACGGTGCTGCACTACATGCACTACTATAGAGTGTTTAAGGTCTGGACTTAATCAGGATCAGCTGTTGTGTGCTGTGGTGGCACAGTATTTCCGCAGCTGAGAGTGTTGTCTGAAATAAGATTTCAGACCTATGGCAAAATGGCGCCCGCGGTTCCGCGCATGCGCACTTGTGCCGACCACGGCAAAATGGCGGCGCCGATTCGCGCATGCGCGATTACCGCACAAATGTTATATAGGGAGAGAGGTCTGTCATGCTTCTGTTGGCCTCCCCTCTGATGATGTGCTGGAGCACGAAAGGCCTTAGGAGGAGCCAGCAGAGCGTGATATCTAGCCGCCTGGAGCCACGAGGAGGCCCGGCGGCCATTTTACTTGTGGTCAGTTACACTTCAGTTTTTTCATGTTTGACTGTCACAGTGTTTCTGCCTTGCTTTTATGATACTTATTTTTGAATAAATACATTTTACTTACTACACTATGAGAGATTTTTTGGCTCCCATTTGGAGCTAACATTTTTTAGGAATTACTTATCTTCACCACCGGAGGGAGTTCCTTACTTACAACTTCTAAAGGGATTCCTGGATTGGAAATTGTCCATTATATAGAGATCATTTGTCCCTGGATGGCTACCCACCGTCTCCAGATGATGAAGGTTTCCTAAAGGTTATACTACATATGCGCTTTTCCATAGCGCGTCCGGTGAGTGCGCATTTTTACCGTTGGATCCTGGTTTTTCATCTTTTTCATCTTTTATGCAAGATCCTGCGTTCATTTTATTCTATTACTTGGATATTAATTTTTTTGCTTATACATCATATTGTGTTTTAGTTAATCTGAGACATTTATTCATTAGCGCCGCACTCCTATATTTATTTGTGTATTATGAGGGTTTAACTGTGATTACCTTTGAGTGTATTGGCAGCTGCTGAGAGAGCGCTCACTTTCATATTTCTCTTTTTTGACAATTATTCAGTTGTTTACTATAGTTAGGTGCTTTCTCTCCACTGATGACATGTTGCCTTTATATAGAGTGGGAGGCATCACAGTATGATATTTGTGAGCCAGGGGGTGGAGTGATGGGGAAATTGTACATTTTATATTTCCTTATTATTGTTGGCTCACAATATCTAATAAGGAGACAATGATGGTCACTTTATATGACTCACACCAAAGGAATGTTACTGCAAAGTGATCAAGTTCTTAAAAGGTCATATTACTTGCATTTGGGGGCTGGACATTCCCTATACACAAGTCCAGTATATAACACACAGCTAGACTGGAAATAATTCTCGTGACCCAGAGCTTGCATTAAGCATGCGTCTGTTCTGATCATCGGCCACACCATATAATGGAGGGACCCATGGCAGAAACAGCATCTTTAGTTAAGTATTCTTTATCTTTATCTGTAATTACTAGAGATGAGCGAATTATTCAAAAATTCGATTCGGCTGATTCGCCGAATTTGCGGAATAAATTCGATTCGATGCGAATTTATTCGCTGCGAATTTAACTTATAAAAAGGGTTTCTAGGCTTCAGAGAGCCTTTATATTAGTGCAGAACACTGTACCTTTAATTTAAATGCCCTTGGAGTCTGCTGGGGAAGAGAAATAATACTGACAGTCAGTATGACATGCAGATGAGTGCCGTCAATCTTAGAATCACCGCACACTTCACTCATTTGGGCAGTCACGGGGCCAAAACCAGAGTGTGGAGCCACAGTGTGGCGGTGGAGGCAGCAGCAATGGGAGGCCATACAGCACCCTATGACAAAAATGGAAACCACCAGCAGTGTGAGGAGACCTGAAAGTGGCACATGGCAGAGTGTGGCGATGGAGACAGCAGCAATGGGAGGCCGTACAGGGACCCATGACACACTCTGGACCTGGCAGCAGCAAGAGGAGGCGGTACAGGGGCCCATGGCAGAGTGGCGAAGCGTAAGCAGCTTAAATTGAAGGCCATACAGAGGCCTATGTTAAAAAGTCCCCCCAGCAGCAGTGTGGGGAGACGACTATCAAGAGTCCAATGGTAGAGTGGCGGAGCAGAAGCAGCTTCAATTGAAGAAGAAGAGGATGAGGATGAAGAAGAAGAAGAAGAAGAGGATGAGGATGAAGAAGAAGAAGAAGATGAGGATGAAGAAGAAGAAGAGGATGAGGATGAAGAAGAAGAAGAAGAAGAGGATGAGGATGAGGAAGAAGAGGATGAGGATGAAGAAGAAGAGGATGAGGATGATGAAGAAGAAGAAGAAGAAGAAGAGGATGAGGATGAAGAAGAAGAAGAGGATGAGGATGAGGAAGAAGAAGAAGAGGATGAGGATGAAGAAGAAGAAGAAGAAGAAGAGGATGAGGAAGAATAAGATGAGGATGAGGATTAAGAAGAAGAAGAAGAGGATGAGGATGAGGATGAAGAAGAAGAAGAAGAGGATGAGGATGAAGAAGAAGATGAGGAAGAAGAAGAAGAAGAAGAGGATGGAGGGATGAAGAAGAAGAAGAAGAGGATGAGGATGAGGAAGAAGAAGAAGAAGAGGATGAGGATGAAGAAGGAGAAGATGAGGATGAAGAAGAAGAAGAGGATGAGGATGAAGAAGAAGAAGAAGAAGAAGAGGATGAGGATGAAGAAGAAGAAGAAGAGGATGAGGATGAGGAAGAAGAAGAAGAGGATGAGGATGAAGAAGAAGAGGATGAGGATGAAGAAGAAGAAGATTAGGATGAAGAAGAAGAAGAAGAAGAAGAAGAGGATGAGGATGATGAAGAAGAAGAGGATGAGGATGAGGAAGAAGAAGAAGAAGAGGATGAGGATGAGGAAGAAGAAGAAGAGGATGAAGAAGAAGAAGAAGATGAAGATGAAAGAAGAAGAAGAAGAAGAGGAGGATGAGGATGAAGAAGAAGAAAGAGGAAGAGGATGAGGATGAAGAGGAAGAGAAGAAGGAAGAAGAAGAAAGAAGAAGAAGAGGATAGAGAATGAAGAAGAAGAAGAAGAGGATGAGGATGAAGAAGAAGAAGAAGAAGAAGAAGAAGAAGAAGAAGAAGAAGAAGAAGAAGAAGAAAAGGATGAGGGATGATGAAGAAAGAGGATGAGGATGAGGAAGAGAAGAAGAGGATGAGGATGATGAAGAAGAAGAAGATGAGGATGAAGAAGAAGAAGAGGATGAGGATGAAGAAGAAGAAGAAGAAGAGGATGAGGATGAAGAAGAAGAAGAAGAAGATGAGGATGAAGGAAGAAGAAGAAGAAGAGGATGAGGATGAAGAAGAAGAAGAAGAAGAGGATGAGGATGAGGAAGAAGAGGATGAGGATGAAGAAGAAGAGGATGAGGATGAAGAAGAAGAAGAAGAAGAGGATGAGGATGAAGAAGAAGAAGAAGAGGAGAGGATGAGGAAGAAGAAGAAGAGGATGAGGATGAAGAAGAAGAAGAAGAGAGGATGAGGAAGAAGAAGATGAGGATGAGGATGAGGAGTAAGAAGAAGAAGAGAGGATGAGGATGAGGATGAAGAAGAAGAAGAAGAGGATGAGGATGAAGAAGAAGATGAGGAAGAAGAAGAAGAAGAAGAAGAAGAGGATGAGGATGAAGAAGAAGAAGAAGAGGATGAGGATGAGGAAGAAGAAGAAGAAGAAGAAGAAGAGAGGATGAAGAAAGAAGAAGAAGAAGAAGAGAATGAGGATGAAGAAGGAGAAGATGAGGATGAAGAAGAAGAAGAGGATGAGGATGAAGAAGAAGAAGAAGAAGAAGAGGATGAGGATGAAGAAGAAGAAGAAGAAGAGGATGAGGATGAGGAAGAAGAAGAAGAAGATTAGGATGAAGAAGAAGAAGAAGAAGAAGAAGAAGAAGAAGAGGATGAGGATGATGAAGAAGAAGAGGATGAGGATGAGGAAGAAGAAGAAGAAGAGGATGAGGATGAGGAAGAAGAAGAAGAGGAAGGAAGAAGAAGAAGATGAAGATGAAGAAGAAGAAGAAGAAGAAGAAGAAGAGGATGAGGATGAAGTAGATGAAGAAGAAGAGGATGAGGATGAGGAAGAAGAAGAAGAAGAAGAGGATGAGGATGAAGAAGAAGATGAAGATGAGGATGATGAAGAAGAAGAAGATGAAGAAGAGAGGATGAGGATGATGAAGAGAAGATGAAGAAGAGAAGAGGATGATGAGGAAGGAAGAAGAAGAAGAGGATGAGGATGAGGAAGGAGAAGAAGAAGAGGATGAGGAAGAAGAAGAGGATGAGGATAAGATGAAGAAGAAGAAGAGGATGAGAGATGAAGAAGAAGAGAGGATGAGGATGA